>NW_027193869.1:0-112678 GCF_032444005.1 Ranitomeya imitator | reverse complement strand
ATCATAGTGCTTTTACCAATGCATAAAATGCATGGAGAAGTCATTTCGAATGACTGGTCCTCAGTGTTGTGAGAACGATGACTGGTTAAAATTTTTGGTGGTTTCATTGCTTCAGTCCATAGGCCTACATCATGTGGCAAACCGGTGAGCATGTGGCTCTATTAGTATAGGAGATACCTGAAAACATATCACACTTTTCATCATAGTGCTTTTACCAATGCATAAAATGCATGGAGAAGTCATTTCGAATGACTGGTCCTCAGTGTTGTGAGAACGATGACTGGTTAAAATTTTTGGTGGTTTCTTGTTCAGTCCATAGGCCTACATCATGTGGCAAACCGGTGAGCATGTGGCTCTATTAGTATAGGAGATACCTGAAAACATATCACACTTTTCATCATAGTGCTTTTACCAATGCATAAAATGCATGGAGAAGTCATTTCGAATGACTGGTCCTCAGTGTTGTGAGAACGATGACTGGTTAAAATTTTTGGTGGTTTCTTGTTCAGTCCATAGGCCTACATCATGTGGCAAACCGGTGAGCATGTGGCTCTATTAGTATAGGAGATACCTGAAAACATATCACACTTTTCATCATAGTGCTTTTACCAATGCATAAAATGCATGGAGAAGTCATTTCGAATGACTGGTCCTCAGTGTTGTGAGAACGATGACTGGTTAAAATTTTTGGTGGTTTCTTGTTCAGTCCATAGGCCTACATCATGTGGCAAACCGGTGAGCATGTGGCTCTATTAGTATAGGAGATACCTGAAAACATATCACACTTTTCATCATAGTGCTTTTACCAATGCATAAAATGCATGGAGAAGTCATTTCGAATGACTGGTCCTCAGTGTTGTGAGAACGATGACTGGTTAAAATTTTTGGTGGTTTCTTGTTCAGTCCATAGGCCTACATCATGTGGCAAACCGGTGAGCATGTGGCTCTATTAGTATAGGAGATACCTGAAAACATATCACACTTTTCATCATAGTGCTTTTACCAATGCATAAAATGCATGGAGAAGTCATTTCGAATGACTGGTCCTCAGTGTTGTGAGAACGATGACTGGTTAAAATTTTTGGTGGTTTCTTGTTCAGTCCATAGGCCTACATCATGTGGCAAACCGGTGAGCATGTGGCTCTATTAGTATAGGAGATACCTGAAAACATATCACACTTTTCATCATAGTGCTTTTACCAATGCATAAAATGCATGGAGAAGTCATTTCGAATGACTGGTCCTCAGTGTTGTGAGAACGATGACTGGTTAAAATTTTTGGTGGTTTCTTGTTCAGTCCATAGGCCTACATCATGTGGCAAACCGGTGAGCATGTGGCTCTATTAGTATAGGAGATACCTGAAAACATATCACACTTTTCATCATAGTGCTTTTACCAATGCATAAAATGCATGGAGAAGTCATTTCGAATGACTGGTCCTCAGTGTTGTGAGAACGATGACTGGTTAAAATTTTTGGTGGTTTCTTGTTCAGTCCATAGGCCTACATCATGTGGCAAACCGGTGAGCATGTGGCTCTATTAGTATAGGAGATACCTGAAAACATATCACACTTTTCATCATAGTGCTTTTACCAATGCATAAAATGCATGGAGAAGTCATTTCGAATGACTGGTCCTCAGTGTTGTGAGAACGATGACTGGTTAAAATTTTTGGTGGTTTCTTGTTCAGTCCATAGGCCTACATCATGTGGCAAACCGGTGAGCATGTGGCTCTATTAGTATAGGAGATACCTGAAAACATATCACACTTTTCATCATAGTGCTTTTACCAATGCATAAAATGCATGGAGAAGTCATTTCGAATGACTGGTCCTCAGTGTTGTGAGAACGATGACTGGTTAAAATTTTTGGTGGTTTCTTGTTCAGTCCATAGGCCTACATCATGTGGCAAACCGGTGAGCATGTGGCTCTATTAGTATAGGAGATACCTGAAAACATATCACACTTTTCATCATAGTGCTTTTACCAATGCATAAAATGCATGGAGAAGTCATTTCGAATGACTGGTCCTCAGTGTTGTGAGAACGATGACTGGTTAAAATTTTTGGTGGTTTCTTGTTCAGTCCATAGGCCTACATCATGTGGCAAACCGGTGAGCATGTGGCTCTATTAGTATAGGAGATACCTGAAAACATATCACACTTTTCATCATAGTGCTTTTACCAATGCATAAAATGCATGGAGAAGTCATTTCGAATGACTGGTCCTCAGTGTTGTGAGAACGATGACTGGTTAAAATTTTTGGTGGTTTCTTGTTCAGTCCATAGGCCTACATCATGTGGCAAACCGGTGAGCATGTGGCTCTATTAGTATAGGAGATACCTGAAAACATATCACACTTTTCATCATAGTGCTTTTACCAATGCATAAAATGCATGGAGAAGTCATTTCGAATGACTGGTCCTCAGTGTTGTGAGAACGATGACTGGTTAAAATTTTTGGTGGTTTCTTGTTCAGTCCATAGGCCTACATCATGTGGCAAACCGGTGAGCATGTGGCTCTATTAGTATAGGAGATACCTGAAAACATATCACACTTTTCATCATAGTGCTTTTACCAATGCATAAAATGCATGGAGAAGTCATTTCGAATGACTGGTCCTCAGTGTTGTGAGAACGATGACTGGTTAAAATTTTTGGTGGTTTCTTGTTCAGTCCATAGGCCTACATCATGTGGCAAACCGGTGAGCATGTGGCTCTATTAGTATAGGAGATACCTGAAAACATATCACACTTTTCATCATAGTGCTTTTACCAATGCATAAAATGCATGGAGAAGTCATTTCGAATGACTGGTCCTCAGTGTTGTGAGAACGATGACTGGTTAAAATTTTTGGTGGTTTCTTGTTCAGTCCATAGGCCTACATCATGTGGCAAACCGGTGAGCATGTGGCTCTATTAGTATAGGAGATACCTGAAAACATATCACACTTTTCATCATAGTGCTTTTACCAATGCATAAAATGCATGGAGAAGTCATTTCGAATGACTGGTCCTCAGTGTTGTGAGAACGATGACTGGTTAAAATTTTTGGTGGTTTCTTGTTCAGTCCATAGGCCTACATCATGTGGCAAACCGGTGAGCATGTGGCTCTATTAGTATAGGAGATACCTGAAAACATATCACACTTTTCATCATAGTGCTTTTACCAATGCATAAAATGCATGGAGAAGTCATTTCGAATGACTGGTCCTCAGTGTTGTGAGAACGATGACTGGTTAAAATTTTTGGTGGTTTCTTGTTCAGTCCATAGGCCTACATCATGTGGCAAACCGGTGAGCATGTGGCTCTATTAGTATAGGAGATACCTGAAAACATATCACACTTTTCATCATAGTGCTTTTACCAATGCATAAAATGCATGGAGAAGTCATTTCGAATGACTGGTCCTCAGTGTTGTGAGAACGATGACTGGTTAAAATTTTTGGTGGTTTCTTGTTCAGTCCATAGGCCTACATCATGTGGCAAACCGGTGAGCATGTGGCTCTATTAGTATAGGAGATACCTGAAAACATATCACACTTTTCATCATAGTGCTTTTACCAATGCATAAAATGCATGGAGAAGTCATTTCGAATGACTGGTCCTCAGTGTTGTGAGAACGATGACTGGTTAAAATTTTTGGTGGTTTCTTGTTCAGTCCATAGGCCTACATCATGTGGCAAACCGGTGAGCATGTGGCTCTATTAGTATAGGAGATACCTGAAAACATATCACACTTTTCATCATAGTGCTTTTACCAATGCATAAAATGCATGGAGAAGTCATTTCGAATGACTGGTCCTCAGTGTTGTGAGAACGATGACTGGTTAAAATTTTTGGTGGTTTCTTGTTCAGTCCATAGGCCTACATCATGTGGCAAACCGGTGAGCATGTGGCTCTATTAGTATAGGAGATACCTGAAAACATATCACACTTTTCATCATAGTGCTTTTACCAATGCATAAAATGCATGGAGAAGTCATTTCGAATGACTGGTCCTCAGTGTTGTGAGAACGATGACTGGTTAAAATTTTTGGTGGTTTCTTGTTCAGTCCATAGGCCTACATCATGTGGCAAACCGGTGAGCATGTGGCTCTATTAGTATAGGAGATACCTGAAAACATATCACACTTTTCATCATAGTGCTTTTACCAATGCATAAAATGCATGGAGAAGTCATTTCGAATGACTGGTCCTCAGTGTTGTGAGAACGATGACTGGTTAAAATTTTTGGTGGTTTCTTGTTCAGTCCATAGGCCTACATCATGTGGCAAACCGGTGAGCATGTGGCTCTATTAGTATAGGAGATACCTGAAAACATATCACACTTTTCATCATAGTGCTTTTACCAATGCATAAAATGCATGGAGAAGTCATTTCGAATGACTGGTCCTCAGTGTTGTGAGAACGATGACTGGTTAAAATTTTTGGTGGTTTCTTGTTCAGTCCATAGGCCTACATCATGTGGCAAACCGGTGAGCATGTGGCTCTATTAGTATAGGAGATACCTGAAAACATATCACACTTTTCATCATAGTGCTTTTACCAATGCATAAAATGCATGGAGAAGTCATTTCGAATGACTGGTCCTCAGTGTTGTGAGAACGATGACTGGTTAAAATTTTTGGTGGTTTCTTGTTCAGTCCATAGGCCTACATCATGTGGCAAACCGGTGAGCATGTGGCTCTATTAGTATAGGAGATACCTGAAAACATATCACACTTTTCATCATAGTGCTTTTACCAATGCATAAAATGCATGGAGAAGTCATTTCGAATGACTGGTCCTCAGTGTTGTGAGAACGATGACTGGTTAAAATTTTTGGTGGTTTCTTGTTCAGTCCATAGGCCTACATCATGTGGCAAACCGGTGAGCATGTGGCTCTATTAGTATAGGAGATACCTGAAAACATATCACACTTTTCATCATAGTGCTTTTACCAATGCATAAAATGCATGGAGAAGTCATTTCGAATGACTGGTCCTCAGTGTTGTGAGAACGATGACTGGTTAAAATTTTTGGTGGTTTCTTGTTCAGTCCATAGGCCTACATCATGTGGCAAACCGGTGAGCATGTGGCTCTATTAGTATAGGAGATACCTGAAAACATATCACACTTTTCATCATAGTGCTTTTACCAATGCATAAAATGCATGGAGAAGTCATTTCGAATGACTGGTCCTCAGTGTTGTGAGAACGATGACTGGTTAAAATTTTTGGTGGTTTCTTGTTCAGTCCATAGGCCTACATCATGTGGCAAACCGGTGAGCATGTGGCTCTATTAGTATAGGAGATACCTGAAAACATATCACACTTTTCATCATAGTGCTTTTACCAATGCATAAAATGCATGGAGAAGTCATTTCGAATGACTGGTCCTCAGTGTTGTGAGAACGATGACTGGTTAAAATTTTTGGTGGTTTCTTGTTCAGTCCATAGGCCTACATCATGTGGCAAACCGGTGAGCATGTGGCTCTATTAGTATAGGAGATACCTGAAAACATATCACACTTTTCATCATAGTGCTTTTACCAATGCATAAAATGCATGGAGAAGTCATTTCGAATGACTGGTCCTCAGTGTTGTGAGAACGATGACTGGTTAAAATTTTTGGTGGTTTCTTGTTCAGTCCATAGGCCTACATCATGTGGCAAACCGGTGAGCATGTGGCTCTATTAGTATAGGAGATACCTGAAAACATATCACACTTTTCATCATAGTGCTTTTACCAATGCATAAAATGCATGGAGAAGTCATTTCGAATGACTGGTCCTCAGTGTTGTGAGAACGATGACTGGTTAAAATTTTTGGTGGTTTCTTGTTCAGTCCATAGGCCTACATCATGTGGCAAACCGGTGAGCATGTGGCTCTATTAGTATAGGAGATACCTGAAAACATATCACACTTTTCATCATAGTGCTTTTACCAATGCATAAAATGCATGGAGAAGTCATTTCGAATGACTGGTCCTCAGTGTTGTGAGAACGATGACTGGTTAAAATTTTTGGTGGTTTCTTGTTCAGTCCATAGGCCTACATCATGTGGCAAACCGGTGAGCATGTGGCTCTATTAGTATAGGAGATACCTGAAAACATATCACACTTTTCATCATAGTGCTTTTACCAATGCATAAAATGCATGGAGAAGTCATTTCGAATGACTGGTCCTCAGTGTTGTGAGAACGATGACTGGTTAAAATTTTTGGTGGTTTCTTGTTCAGTCCATAGGCCTACATCATGTGGCAAACCGGTGAGCATGTGGCTCTATTAGTATAGGAGATACCTGAAAACATATCACACTTTTCATCATAGTGCTTTTACCAATGCATAAAATGCATGGAGAAGTCATTTCGAATGACTGGTCCTCAGTGTTGTGAGAACGATGACTGGTTAAAATTTTTGGTGGTTTCTTGTTCAGTCCATAGGCCTACATCATGTGGCAAACCGGTGAGCATGTGGCTCTATTAGTATAGGAGATACCTGAAAACATATCACACTTTTCATCATAGTGCTTTTACCAATGCATAAAATGCATGGAGAAGTCATTTCGAATGACTGGTCCTCAGTGTTGTGAGAACGATGACTGGTTAAAATTTTTGGTGGTTTCTTGTTCAGTCCATAGGCCTACATCATGTGGCAAACCGGTGAGCATGTGGCTCTATTAGTATAGGAGATACCTGAAAACATATCACACTTTTCATCATAGTGCTTTTACCAATGCATAAAATGCATGGAGAAGTCATTTCGAATGACTGGTCCTCAGTGTTGTGAGAACGATGACTGGTTAAAATTTTTGGTGGTTTCTTGTTCAGTCCATAGGCCTACATCATGTGGCAAACCGGTGAGCATGTGGCTCTATTAGTATAGGAGATACCTGAAAACATATCACACTTTTCATCATAGTGCTTTTACCAATGCATAAAATGCATGGAGAAGTCATTTCGAATGACTGGTCCTCAGTGTTGTGAGAACGATGACTGGTTAAAATTTTTGGTGGTTTCTTGTTCAGTCCATAGGCCTACATCATGTGGCAAACCGGTGAGCATGTGGCTCTATTAGTATAGGAGATACCTGAAAACATATCACACTTTTCATCATAGTGCTTTTACCAATGCATAAAATGCATGGAGAAGTCATTTCGAATGACTGGTCCTCAGTGTTGTGAGAACGATGACTGGTTAAAATTTTTGGTGGTTTCTTGTTCAGTCCATAGGCCTACATCATGTGGCAAACCGGTGAGCATGTGGCTCTATTAGTATAGGAGATACCTGAAAACATATCACACTTTTCATCATAGTGCTTTTACCAATGCATAAAATGCATGGAGAAGTCATTTCGAATGACTGGTCCTCAGTGTTGTGAGAACGATGACTGGTTAAAATTTTTGGTGGTTTCTTGTTCAGTCCATAGGCCTACATCATGTGGCAAACCGGTGAGCATGTGGCTCTATTAGTATAGGAGATACCTGAAAACATATCACACTTTTCATCATAGTGCTTTTACCAATGCATAAAATGCATGGAGAAGTCATTTCGAATGACTGGTCCTCAGTGTTGTGAGAACGATGACTGGTTAAAATTTTTGGTGGTTTCTTGTTCAGTCCATAGGCCTACATCATGTGGCAAACCGGTGAGCATGTGGCTCTATTAGTATAGGAGATACCTGAAAACATATCACACTTTTCATCATAGTGCTTTTACCAATGCATAAAATGCATGGAGAAGTCATTTCGAATGACTGGTCCTCAGTGTTGTGAGAACGATGACTGGTTAAAATTTTTGGTGGTTTCTTGTTCAGTCCATAGGCCTACATCATGTGGCAAACCGGTGAGCATGTGGCTCTATTAGTATAGGAGATACCTGAAAACATATCACACTTTTCATCATAGTGCTTTTACCAATGCATAAAATGCATGGAGAAGTCATTTCGAATGACTGGTCCTCAGTGTTGTGAGAACGATGACTGGTTAAAATTTTTGGTGGTTTCTTGTTCAGTCCATAGGCCTACATCATGTGGCAAACCGGTGAGCATGTGGCTCTATTAGTATAGGAGATACCTGAAAACATATCACACTTTTCATCATAGTGCTTTTACCAATGCATAAAATGCATGGAGAAGTCATTTCGAATGACTGGTCCTCAGTGTTGTGAGAACGATGACTGGTTAAAATTTTTGGTGGTTTCTTGTTCAGTCCATAGGCCTACATCATGTGGCAAACCGGTGAGCATGTGGCTCTATTAGTATAGGAGATACCTGAAAACATATCACACTTTTCATCATAGTGCTTTTACCAATGCATAAAATGCATGGAGAAGTCATTTCGAATGACTGGTCCTCAGTGTTGTGAGAACGATGACTGGTTAAAATTTTTGGTGGTTTCTTGTTCAGTCCATAGGCCTACATCATGTGGCAAACCGGTGAGCATGTGGCTCTATTAGTATAGGAGATACCTGAAAACATATCACACTTTTCATCATAGTGCTTTTACCAATGCATAAAATGCATGGAGAAGTCATTTCGAATGACTGGTCCTCAGTGTTGTGAGAACGATGACTGGTTAAAATTTTTGGTGGTTTCTTGTTCAGTCCATAGGCCTACATCATGTGGCAAACCGGTGAGCATGTGGCTCTATTAGTATAGGAGATACCTGAAAACATATCACACTTTTCATCATAGTGCTTTTACCAATGCATAAAATGCATGGAGAAGTCATTTCGAATGACTGGTCCTCAGTGTTGTGAGAACGATGACTGGTTAAAATTTTTGGTGGTTTCTTGTTCAGTCCATAGGCCTACATCATGTGGCAAACCGGTGAGCATGTGGCTCTATTAGTATAGGAGATACCTGAAAACATATCACACTTTTCATCATAGTGCTTTTACCAATGCATAAAATGCATGGAGAAGTCATTTCGAATGACTGGTCCTCAGTGTTGTGAGAACGATGACTGGTTAAAATTTTTGGTGGTTTCTTGTTCAGTCCATAGGCCTACATCATGTGGCAAACCGGTGAGCATGTGGCTCTATTAGTATAGGAGATACCTGAAAACATATCACACTTTTCATCATAGTGCTTTTACCAATGCATAAAATGCATGGAGAAGTCATTTCGAATGACTGGTCCTCAGTGTTGTGAGAACGATGACTGGTTAAAATTTTTGGTGGTTTCTTGTTCAGTCCATAGGCCTACATCATGTGGCAAACCGGTGAGCATGTGGCTCTATTAGTATAGGAGATACCTGAAAACATATCACACTTTTCATCATAGTGCTTTTACCAATGCATAAAATGCATGGAGAAGTCATTTCGAATGACTGGTCCTCAGTGTTGTGAGAACGATGACTGGTTAAAATTTTTGGTGGTTTCTTGTTCAGTCCATAGGCCTACATCATGTGGCAAACCGGTGAGCATGTGGCTCTATTAGTATAGGAGATACCTGAAAACATATCACACTTTTCATCATAGTGCTTTTACCAATGCATAAAATGCATGGAGAAGTCATTTCGAATGACTGGTCCTCAGTGTTGTGAGAACGATGACTGGTTAAAATTTTTGGTGGTTTCTTGTTCAGTCCATAGGCCTACATCATGTGGCAAACCGGTGAGCATGTGGCTCTATTAGTATAGGAGATACCTGAAAACATATCACACTTTTCATCATAGTGCTTTTACCAATGCATAAAATGCATGGAGAAGTCATTTCGAATGACTGGTCCTCAGTGTTGTGAGAACGATGACTGGTTAAAATTTTTGGTGGTTTCTTGTTCAGTCCATAGGCCTACATCATGTGGCAAACCGGTGAGCATGTGGCTCTATTAGTATAGGAGATACCTGAAAACATATCACACTTTTCATCATAGTGCTTTTACCAATGCATAAAATGCATGGAGAAGTCATTTCGAATGACTGGTCCTCAGTGTTGTGAGAACGATGACTGGTTAAAATTTTTGGTGGTTTCTTGTTCAGTCCATAGGCCTACATCATGTGGCAAACCGGTGAGCATGTGGCTCTATTAGTATAGGAGATACCTGAAAACATATCACACTTTTCATCATAGTGCTTTTACCAATGCATAAAATGCATGGAGAAGTCATTTCGAATGACTGGTCCTCAGTGTTGTGAGAACGATGACTGGTTAAAATTTTTGGTGGTTTCTTGTTCAGTCCATAGGCCTACATCATGTGGCAAACCGGTGAGCATGTGGCTCTATTAGTATAGGAGATACCTGAAAACATATCACACTTTTCATCATAGTGCTTTTACCAATGCATAAAATGCATGGAGAAGTCATTTCGAATGACTGGTCCTCAGTGTTGTGAGAACGATGACTGGTTAAAATTTTTGGTGGTTTCTTGTTCAGTCCATAGGCCTACATCATGTGGCAAACCGGTGAGCATGTGGCTCTATTAGTATAGGAGATACCTGAAAACATATCACACTTTTCATCATAGTGCTTTTACCAATGCATAAAATGCATGGAGAAGTCATTTCGAATGACTGGTCCTCAGTGTTGTGAGAACGATGACTGGTTAAAATTTTTGGTGGTTTCTTGTTCAGTCCATAGGCCTACATCATGTGGCAAACCGGTGAGCATGTGGCTCTATTAGTATAGGAGATACCTGAAAACATATCACACTTTTCATCATAGTGCTTTTACCAATGCATAAAATGCATGGAGAAGTCATTTCGAATGACTGGTCCTCAGTGTTGTGAGAACGATGACTGGTTAAAATTTTTGGTGGTTTCTTGTTCAGTCCATAGGCCTACATCATGTGGCAAACCGGTGAGCATGTGGCTCTATTAGTATAGGAGATACCTGAAAACATATCACACTTTTCATCATAGTGCTTTTACCAATGCATAAAATGCATGGAGAAGTCATTTCGAATGACTGGTCCTCAGTGTTGTGAGAACGATGACTGGTTAAAATTTTTGGTGGTTTCTTGTTCAGTCCATAGGCCTACATCATGTGGCAAACCGGTGAGCATGTGGCTCTATTAGTATAGGAGATACCTGAAAACATATCACACTTTTCATCATAGTGCTTTTACCAATGCATAAAATGCATGGAGAAGTCATTTCGAATGACTGGTCCTCAGTGTTGTGAGAACGATGACTGGTTAAAATTTTTGGTGGTTTCTTGTTCAGTCCATAGGCCTACATCATGTGGCAAACCGGTGAGCATGTGGCTCTATTAGTATAGGAGATACCTGAAAACATATCACACTTTTCATCATAGTGCTTTTACCAATGCATAAAATGCATGGAGAAGTCATTTCGAATGACTGGTCCTCAGTGTTGTGAGAACGATGACTGGTTAAAATTTTTGGTGGTTTCTTGTTCAGTCCATAGGCCTACATCATGTGGCAAACCGGTGAGCATGTGGCTCTATTAGTATAGGAGATACCTGAAAACATATCACACTTTTCATCATAGTGCTTTTACCAATGCATAAAATGCATGGAGAAGTCATTTCGAATGACTGGTCCTCAGTGTTGTGAGAACGATGACTGGTTAAAATTTTTGGTGGTTTCTTGTTCAGTCCATAGGCCTACATCATGTGGCAAACCGGTGAGCATGTGGCTCTATTAGTATAGGAGATACCTGAAAACATATCACACTTTTCATCATAGTGCTTTTACCAATGCATAAAATGCATGGAGAAGTCATTTCGAATGACTGGTCCTCAGTGTTGTGAGAACGATGACTGGTTAAAATTTTTGGTGGTTTCTTGTTCAGTCCATAGGCCTACATCATGTGGCAAACCGGTGAGCATGTGGCTCTATTAGTATAGGAGATACCTGAAAACATATCACACTTTTCATCATAGTGCTTTTACCAATGCATAAAATGCATGGAGAAGTCATTTCGAATGACTGGTCCTCAGTGTTGTGAGAACGATGACTGGTTAAAATTTTTGGTGGTTTCTTGTTCAGTCCATAGGCCTACATCATGTGGCAAACCGGTGAGCATGTGGCTCTATTAGTATAGGAGATACCTGAAAACATATCACACTTTTCATCATAGTGCTTTTACCAATGCATAAAATGCATGGAGAAGTCATTTCGAATGACTGGTCCTCAGTGTTGTGAGAACGATGACTGGTTAAAATTTTTGGTGGTTTCTTGTTCAGTCCATAGGCCTACATCATGTGGCAAACCGGTGAGCATGTGGCTCTATTAGTATAGGAGATACCTGAAAACATATCACACTTTTCATCATAGTGCTTTTACCAATGCATAAAATGCATGGAGAAGTCATTTCGAATGACTGGTCCTCAGTGTTGTGAGAACGATGACTGGTTAAAATTTTTGGTGGTTTCTTGTTCAGTCCATAGGCCTACATCATGTGGCAAACCGGTGAGCATGTGGCTCTATTAGTATAGGAGATACCTGAAAACATATCACACTTTTCATCATAGTGCTTTTACCAATGCATAAAATGCATGGAGAAGTCATTTCGAATGACTGGTCCTCAGTGTTGTGAGAACGATGACTGGTTAAAATTTTTGGTGGTTTCTTGTTCAGTCCATAGGCCTACATCATGTGGCAAACCGGTGAGCATGTGGCTCTATTAGTATAGGAGATACCTGAAAACATATCACACTTTTCATCATAGTGCTTTTACCAATGCATAAAATGCATGGAGAAGTCATTTCGAATGACTGGTCCTCAGTGTTGTGAGAACGATGACTGGTTAAAATTTTTGGTGGTTTCTTGTTCAGTCCATAGGCCTACATCATGTGGCAAACCGGTGAGCATGTGGCTCTATTAGTATAGGAGATACCTGAAAACATATCACACTTTTCATCATAGTGCTTTTACCAATGCATAAAATGCATGGAGAAGTCATTTCGAATGACTGGTCCTCAGTGTTGTGAGAACGATGACTGGTTAAAATTTTTGGTGGTTTCTTGTTCAGTCCATAGGCCTACATCATGTGGCAAACCGGTGAGCATGTGGCTCTATTAGTATAGGAGATACCTGAAAACATATCACACTTTTCATCATAGTGCTTTTACCAATGCATAAAATGCATGGAGAAGTCATTTCGAATGACTGGTCCTCAGTGTTGTGAGAACGATGACTGGTTAAAATTTTTGGTGGTTTCTTGTTCAGTCCATAGGCCTACATCATGTGGCAAACCGGTGAGCATGTGGCTCTATTAGTATAGGAGATACCTGAAAACATATCACACTTTTCATCATAGTGCTTTTACCAATGCATAAAATGCATGGAGAAGTCATTTCGAATGACTGGTCCTCAGTGTTGTGAGAACGATGACTGGTTAAAATTTTTGGTGGTTTCTTGTTCAGTCCATAGGCCTACATCATGTGGCAAACCGGTGAGCATGTGGCTCTATTAGTATAGGAGATACCTGAAAACATATCACACTTTTCATCATAGTGCTTTTACCAATGCATAAAATGCATGGAGAAGTCATTTCGAATGACTGGTCCTCAGTGTTGTGAGAACGATGACTGGTTAAAATTTTTGGTGGTTTCTTGTTCAGTCCATAGGCCTACATCATGTGGCAAACCGGTGAGCATGTGGCTCTATTAGTATAGGAGATACCTGAAAACATATCACACTTTTCATCATAGTGCTTTTACCAATGCATAAAATGCATGGAGAAGTCATTTCGAATGACTGGTCCTCAGTGTTGTGAGAACGATGACTGGTTAAAATTTTTGGTGGTTTCTTGTTCAGTCCATAGGCCTACATCATGTGGCAAACCGGTGAGCATGTGGCTCTATTAGTATAGGAGATACCTGAAAACATATCACACTTTTCATCATAGTGCTTTTACCAATGCATAAAATGCCTGGAGAAGTCATTCTCGAATGACTGGTCCTCAGTGTTGTGAGAACGATGACTGGTTAAAATTTTTGGTGGTTTCTTGTTCAGTCCATAGGCCTACATCATGTGGCAAACCGGTGAGCATGTGGCTCTATTAGTATAGGAGATACCTGAAAACATATCACACTTTTCATCATAGTGCTTTTACCAATGCATAAAATGCATGGAGAAGTCATTTCGAATGACTGGTCCTCAGTGTTGTGAGAACGATGACTGGTTAAAATTTTTGGTGGTTTCTTGTTCAGTCCATAGGCCTACATCATGTGGCAAACCGGTGAGCATGTGGCTCTATTAGTATAGGAGATACCTGAAAACATATCACACTTTTCATCATAGTGCTTTTACCAATGCATAAAATGCATGGAGAAGTCATTTCGAATGACTGGTCCTCAGTGTTGTGAGAACGATGACTGGTTAAAATTTTTGGTGGTTTCTTGTTCAGTCCATAGGCCTACATCATGTGGCAAACCGGTGAGCATGTGGCTCTATTAGTATAGGAGATACCTGAAAACATATCACACTTTTCATCATAGTGCTTTTACCAATGCATAAAATGCATGGAGAAGTCATTTCGAATGACTGGTCCTCAGTGTTGTGAGAACGATGACTGGTTAAAATTTTTGGTGGTTTCTTGTTCAGTCCATAGGCCTACATCATGTGGCAAACCGGTGAGCATGTGGCTCTATTAGTATAGGAGATACCTGAAAACATATCACACTTTTCATCATAGTGCTTTTACCAATGCATAAAATGCATGGAGAAGTCATTTCGAATGACTGGTCCTCAGTGTTGTGAGAACGATGACTGGTTAAAATTTTTGGTGGTTTCTTGTTCAGTCCATAGGCCTACATCATGTGGCAAACCGGTGAGCATGTGGCTCTATTAGTATAGGAGATACCTGAAAACATATCACACTTTTCATCATAGTGCTTTTACCAATGCATAAAATGCATGGAGAAGTCATTTCGAATGACTGGTCCTCAGTGTTGTGAGAACGATGACTGGTTAAAATTTTTGGTGGTTTCTTGTTCAGTCCATAGGCCTACATCATGTGGCAAACCGGTGAGCATGTGGCTCTATTAGTATAGGAGATACCTGAAAACATATCACACTTTTCATCATAGTGCTTTTACCAATGCATAAAATGCATGGAGAAGTCATTTCGAATGACTGGTCCTCAGTGTTGTGAGAACGATGACTGGTTAAAATTTTTGGTGGTTTCTTGTTCAGTCCATAGGCCTACATCATGTGGCAAACCGGTGAGCATGTGGCTCTATTAGTATAGGAGATACCTGAAAACATATCACACTTTTCATCATAGTGCTTTTACCAATGCATAAAATGCATGGAGAAGTCATTTCGAATGACTGGTCCTCAGTGTTGTGAGAACGATGACTGGTTAAAATTTTTGGTGGTTTCTTGTTCAGTCCATTAGCCTACATCATGTGGCAAACCGGTGAGCATGTGGCTCTATTAGTATAGGAGATACCTGAAAACATATCACACTTTTCATCATAGTGCTTTTACCAATGCATAAAATGCATGGAGAAGTCATTTCGAATGACTGGTCCTCAGTGTTGTGAGAACGATGACTGGTTAAAATTTTTGGTGGTTTCTTGTTCAGTCCATAGGCCTACATCATGTGGCAAACCGGTGAGCATGTCTCTCTATTAGTATAGGAGATACCTGAAAACATATCATACTTTTCATCATAGTGCTTTTACCAATGCATAAAATGCATGGAGAAGTCATTTCGAATGACTGGTCCTCAGTGTTGTGAGAACGATGACTGGTTAAAATTTTTGGTGGTTTCTTGTTCAGTCCATAGGCCTACATCATGTGGCAAACCGGTGAGCATGTGGCCTCTATTAGTATAGGAGATACCTGAAAACATATCACACTTTTCATCATAGTGCTTTTACCAATGCATAAAATGCATGGAGAAGTCATTTCGAATGACTGGTCCTCAGTGTTGTGAGAACGATGACTGGTTAAAATTTTTGGTGGTTTCTTGTTCAGTCCATTAGCCTACATCATGTGGCAAACCGGTGAGCATGTGGCTCTATTAGTATAGGAGATACCTGAAAACATATCACACTTTTCATCATAGTGCTTTTACCAATGCATAAAATGCATGGAGAAGTCATTTCGAATGACTGGTCCTCAGTGTTGTGAGAACGATGACTGGTTAAAATTTTTGGTGGTTTCTTGTTCAGTCCATTAGCCTACATCATGTGGCAAACCGGTGAGCATGTGGCTCTATTAGTATAGGAGATACCTGAAAACATATCACACTTTTCATCATAGTGCTTTTACCAATGCATAAAATGCATGGAGAAGTCATTTCGAATGACTGGTCCTCAGTGTTGTGAGAACGATGACTGGTTAAAATTTTTGGTGGTTTCTTGTTCAGCTCCATAGGCCTACATCATGTGGCAAACCGGTGAGCATGTGGCTCTATTAGTATAGGAGATACCTGAAAACATATCACACTTTTCATCATAGTGCTTTTACCAATGCATAAAATGCATGGAGAAGTCATTTCGAATGACTGGTCCTCAGTGTTGTGAGAACGATGACTGGTTAAAATTTTTGGTGGTTTCTTGTTCAGTCCATAGGCCTACATCATGTGGCAAACCGGTGAGCATGTGGCTCTATTAGTATAGGAGATACCTGAAAACATATCACACTTTTCATCATAGTGCTTTTACCAATGCATAAAATGCATGGAGAAGTCATTTCGAATGACTGGTCCTCAGTGTTGTGAGAACGATGACTGGTTAAAATTTTTGGTGGTTTCTTGTTCAGTCCATAGGCCTACATCATGTGGCAAACCGGTGAGCATGTGGCTCTATTAGTATAGGAGATACCTGAAAACATATCACACTTTCATCATAGTGCTTTTACCAATGCATAAAATGCATGGAGAAGTCATTTCGAATGACTGGTCCTCAGTGTTGTGAGAACGATGACTGGTTAAAATTTTTGGTGGTTTCTTGTTCAGTACATAGGCCTACTTCATGTGGCAAACCGGTGAGCATGTGGCTCTATTAGTATAGGAGATACCTGAAAACATATCACACTTTTCATCATAGTGCTTTTACCAATGCATAAAATGCATGGAGAAGTCATTTCGAATGAGTGGTCCTCAGTGTTGTGAGAACGTTGACTGGTTAAAATTTTTGGTGGTTTCTTGTTCAGTCCATAGGCCTACATCATGTGGCAAACCGGTGAGCATGTGGCTCTATTAGTATAGGAGATACCTGAAAACATATCACACTTTTCATCATAGTGCTTTTACCAATGCATAAAATGCATGGAGAAGTCATTTCGAATGACTGGTCCTCAGTGTTGTGAGAACGATGACTGGTTAAAATTTTTGGTGGTTTCTTGTTCAGTCCATAGGCCTACATCATGTGGCAAACCGGTGAGCATGTGGCTCTATTAGTATAGGAGATACCTGAAAACATATCACACTTTTCATCATAGTGCTTTTACCAATGCATAAAATGCATGGAGAAGTCATTTCGAATGACTGGTCCTCAGTGTTGTGAGAACGATGACTGGTTAAAATTTTTGGTGGTTTCTTGTTCAGTACATAGGCCTACATCATGTGGCAAACCGGTGAGCATGTGGCTCTATTAGTATAGGAGATACCTGAAAACATATCATACTTTTCATCATAGTGCTTTTACCAATGCATAAAATGCATGGAGAAGTCATTTCGAATGACTGGTCCTCAGTGTTGTGAGAACGATGACTGGTTAAAATTTTTGGTGGTTTCTTGTTCAGTCCATAGGCCTACATCATGTGGCAAAACCGGTGAGCATGTGGCTCTATTAGTATAGGAGATACCTGAAAACATATCACACTTTTCATCATAGTGCTTTTACCAATGCATAAAATGCATGGAGAAGTCATTTCGAATGACTGGTCCTCAGTGTTGTGAGAACGATGACTGGTTAAAATTTTTGGTGGTTTCTTGTTCAGTCCATAGGCCTACATCATGTGGCAAACCGGTGAGCATGTGGCTCTATTAGTATAGGAGATACCTGAAAACATATCACACTTTTCATCATAGTGCTTTTACCAATGCATAAAATGCATGGAGAAGTCATTTCGAATGACTGGTCCTCAGTGTTGTGAGAACGATGACTGGTTAAAATTTTTGGTGGTTTCTTGTTCAGTCCATAGGCCTACATCATGTGGCAAACCGGTGAGCATGTGGCTCTATTAGTATAGGAGATACCTGAAAACATATCACACTTTTCATCATAGTGCTTTTACCAATGCATAAAATGCATGGAGAAGTCATTTCGAATGACTGGTCCTCAGTGTTGTGAGAACGATGACTGGTTAAAATTTTTGGTGGTTTCTTGTTCAGTCCATTAGCCTACATCATGTGGCAAACCGGTGAGCATGTGGCTCTATTAGTATAGGAGATACCTGAAAACATATCACACTTTTCATCATAGTGCTTTTACCAATGCATAAAATGCATGGAGAAGTCATTTCGAATGACTGGTCCTCAGTGTTGTGAGAACGATGACTGGTTAAAATTTTTGGTGGTTTGTTGTTCAGTCCATAGGCCTACATCATGTGGCAAACCGGTGAGCATGTGGCTCTATTAGTATAGGAGATACCTGAAAACATATCACACTTTTCATCATAGTGCTTTTACCAATGCATAAAATGCATGGAGAAGTCATTTCGAATGACTGGTACTCAGTGTTGTGAGAACGATGACTGGTTAAAATTTTTGGTGGTTTCTTGTTCAGTCCATAGGCCTACATCATGTGGCAAACCGGTGAGCATGTGGCTCTATTAGTATAGGAGATACCTGAAAACATATCACACTTTTCATCATAGTGCTTTTACCAATGCATAAAATGCATGGAGAAGTCATTTCGAATGACTGGTCCTCAGTGTTGTGAGAACGATGACTGGTTAAAATTTTTGGTGGTTTCTTGTTCAGTCCATAGGCCTACATCATGTGGCAAACCGGTGAGCATGTGGCTCTATTAGTATAGGAGATACCTGAAAACATATCACACTTTTCATCATAGTGCTTTTACCAATGCATAAAATGCATGGAGAAGTCATTTCGAATGACTGGTCCTCAGTGTTGTGAGAACGATGACTGGTTAAAATTTTTGGTGGTTTCTTGTTCAGTCCATAGGCCTACATCATGTGGCAAACCGGTGAGCATGTGGCTCTATTAGTATAGGAGATACCTGAAAACATATCACACTTTTCATCATAGTGCTTTTACCAATGCATAAAATGCATGGAGAAGTCATTTCGAATGACTGGTCCTCAGTGTTGTGAGAACGATGACTGGTTAAAATTTTTGGTGGTTTCTTGTTCAGTCCATAGGCCTACATCATGTGGCAAACCGGTGAGCATGTGGCTCTATTAGTATAGGAGATACCTGAAAACATATCACACTTTTCATCATAGTGCTTTTACCAATGCATAAAATGCATGGAGAAGTCATTTCGAATGACTGGTCCTCAGTGTTGTGAGAACGATGACTGGTTAAAATTTTTGGTGGTTTCTTGTTCAGTCCATAGGCCTACATCATGTGGCAAACCGGTGAGCATGTGGCTCTATTAGTATAGGAGATACCTGAAAACATATCACACTTTTCATCATAGTGCTTTTACCAATGCATAAAATGCATGGAGAAGTCATTTCGAATGACTGGTCCTCAGTGTTGTGAGAACGATGACTGGTTAAAATTTTTGGTGGTTTCTTGTTCAGTCCATAGGCCTACATCATGTGGCAAACCGGTGAGCATGTGGCTCTATTAGTATAGGAGATACCTGAAAACATATCACACTTTTCATCATAGTGCTTTTACCAATGCATAAAATGCATGGAGAAGTCATTTCGAATGACTGGTCCTCAGTGTTGTGAGAACGATGACTGGTTAAAATTTTTGGTGGTTTCTTGTTCAGTCCATAGGCCTACATCATGTGGCAAACCGGTGAGCATGTGGCTCTATTAGTATAGGAGATACCTGAAAACATATCACACTTTTCATCATAGTGCTTTTACCAATGCATAAAATGCATGGAGAAGTCATTTCGAATGACTGGTCCTCAGTGTTGTGAGAACGATGACTGGTTAAAATTTTTGGTGGTTTCTTGTTCAGTCCATTAGGCCTACATCATGTGGCAAACCGGTGAGCATGTGGCTCTATTAGTATAGGAGATACCTGAAAACATATCAGCACTTTTCATCATAGTGCTTTTACCAATGCATAAAATGCATGGAGAAGTCATTTCGAAGTGACTGGTCCTCAGTGTTGTGAGAACGATGACTGGTTAAAATTTTTGGTGGTTTCTTGTTCAGTCCATAGGCCTACATCATGTGGCAAACCGGTGAGCATGTGGCTCTATTAGTATAGGAGATACCTGAAAACATATCACACTTTTCATCATAGTGCTTTTACCAATGCATAAAATGCATGGAGAAGTCATTTCGAATGACTGGTCCTCAGTGTTGTGAGAACGATGACTGGTTAAAATTTTTGGTGGTTTCTTGTTCAGTCCATAGGCCTACATCATGTGGCAAACCGGTGAGCATGTGGCTCTATTAGTATAGGAGATACCTGAAAACATATCACACTTTTCATCATAGTGCTTTTACCAATGCATAAAATGCATGGAGAAGTCATTTCGAATGACTGGTCCTCAGTGTTGTGAGAACGATGACTGGTTAAAATTTTTGGTGGTTTCTTGTTCAGTCCATAGGCCTACATCATGTGGCAAACCGGTGAGCATGTGGCTCTATTAGTATAGGAGATACCTGAAAACATATCACACTTTTCATCATAGTGCTTTTACCAATGCATAAAATGCATGGAGAAGTCATTTCGAATGACTGGTCCTCAGTGTTGTGAGAACGATGACTGGTTAAAATTTTTGGTGGTTTCTTGTTCAGTCCATAGGCCTACATCATGTGGCAAACCGGTGAGCATGTGGCTCTATTAGTATAGGAGATACCTGAAAACATATCACACTTTTCATCATAGTGCTTTTACCAATGCATAAAATGCATGGAGAAGTCATTTCGAATGACTGGTCCTCAGTGTTGTGAGAACGATGACTGGTTAAAATTTTTGGTGGTTTCTTGTTCAGTCCATAGGCCTACATCATGTGGCAAACCGGTGAGCATGTGGCTCTATTAGTATAGGAGATACCTGAAAACATATCACACTTTTCATCATAGTGCTTTTACCAATGCATAAAATGCATGGAGAAGTCATTTCGAATGACTGGTCCTCAGTGTTGTGAGAACGATGACTGGTTAAAATTTTTGGTGGTTTCTTGTTCAGTCCATAGGCCTACATCATGTGGCAAACCGGTGAGCATGTGGCTCTATTAGTATAGGAGATACCTGAAAACATATCACACTTTTCATCATAGTGCTTTTACCAATGCATAAAATGCATGGAGAAGTCATTTCGAATGACTGGTCCTCAGTGTTGTGAGAACGATGACTGGTTAGAATTTTTGGTGGTTTCTTGTTCAGTCCATAGGCCTACATCATGTGGCAAACCGGTGAGCATGTGGCTCTATTAGTATAGGAGATACCTGAAAACATATCACACTTTTCATCATAGTGCTTTTACCAATGCATAAAATGCATGGAGAAGTCATTTCGAATGACTGGTCCTCAGTGTTGTGAGAACGATGACTGGTTAAAATTTTTGGTGGTTTCTTGTTCAGTCCATAGGCCTACATCATGTGGCAAACCGGTGAGCATGTGGCTCTATTAGTATAGGAGATACCTGAAAACATATCACACTTTTCATCATAGTGCTTTTACCAATGCATAAAATGCATTGAGAAGTCATTTCGAATGACTGGTCCTCAGTGTTGTGAGAACGATGACTGGTTAAAATTTTTGGTGGTTTCTTGTTCAGTCCATAGGCCTACATCATGTGGCAAACCGGTGAGCATGTGGCTCTATTAGTATAGGAGATACCTGAAAACATATCACACTTTTCATCATAGTGCTTTTACCAATGCATAAAATGCATGGAGAAGTCATTTCGAATGACTGGTCCTCAGTGTTGTGAGAACGATGACTGGTTAAAATTTTTGGTGGTTTCTTGTTCAGTCCATAGGCCTACATCATGTGGCAAACCGGTGAGCATGTGGCTCTATTAGTATAGGAGATACCTGAAAACATATCACACTTTTCATCATAGTGCTTTTACCAATGCATAAAATGCATGGAGAAGTCATTTCGAATGACTGGTCCTCAGTGTTGTGAGAACGATGACTGGTTAAAATTTTTGGTGGTTTCTTGTTCAGTCCATAGGCCTACATCATGTGGCAAACCGGTGAGCATGTGGCTCTATTAGTATAGGAGATACCTGAAAACATATCACACTTTTCATCATAGTGCTTTTACCAATGCATAAAATGCATGGAGAAGTCATTTCGAATGACTGGTCCTCAGTGTTGTGAGAACGATGACTGGTTAGAATTTTTGGTGGTTTCTTGTTCAGTCCATAGGCCTACATCATGTGGCAAACCGGTGAGCATGTGGCTCTATTAGTATAGGAGATACCTGAAAACATATCACACTTTTCATCATAATGCTTTTACCCAATGCATAAAATGCATGGAGAAGTCATTTCGAATGACTGGTCCTCAGTGTTGTGAGAACGATGACTGGTTAAAATTTTTGGTGGTTTCTTGTTCAGTCCATAGGCCTACATCATGTGGCAAACCGGTGAGCATGTGGCTCTATTAGTATAGGAGATACCTGAAAACATATCACACTTTTCATCATAGTGCTTTTACCAATGCATAAAATGCATGGAGAAGTCATTTCGAATGACTGGTCCTCAGTGTTGTGAGAACGATGACTGGTTAAAATTTTTGGTGGTTTCTTGTTCAGTCCATAGGCCTACATCATGTGGCAAACCGGTGAGCATGTGGCTCTATTAGTATAGGAGATACCTGAAAACATATCACACTTTTCATCATAGTGCTTTTACCAATGCATAAAATGCATGGAGAAGTCATTTCGAATGACTGGTCCTCAGTGTTGTGAGAACGATGACTGGTTAAAATTTTTGGTGGTTTCTTGTTCAGTCCATAGGCCTACATCATGTGGCAAACCGGTGAGCATGTGGCTCTATTAGTATAGGAGATACCTGAAAACATATCACACTTTTCATCATAGTGCTTTTACCAATGCATAAAATGCATGGAGAAGTCATTTCGAATGACTGGTCCTCAGTGTTGTGAGAACGATGACTGGTTAAAATTTTTGGTGGTTTCTTGTTCAGTCCATAGGCCTACATCATGTGGCAAACCGGTGAGCATGTGGCTCTATTAGTATAGGAGATACCTGAAAAACATATCACACTTTTCATCATAGTGCTTTTACCAATGCATAAAATGCATGGAGAAGTCATTTCGAATGACTGGTCCTCAGTGTTGTGAGAACGATGACTGGTTAAAATTTTTGGTGGTTTCTTGTTCAGTCCATAGGCCTACATCATGTGGCAAACCGGTGAGCATGTGGCTCTATTAGTATAGGAGATACCTGAAAACATATCACACTTTTCATCATAGTGCTTTTACCAATGCATAAAATGCATGGAGAAGTCATTTCGAATGACTGGTCCTCAGTGTTGTGAGAACGATGACTGGTTAAAATTTTTGGTGGTTTCTTGTTCAGTCCATAGGCCTACATCATGTGGCAAACCGGTGAGCATGTGGCTCTATTAGTATAGGAGATACCTGAAAACATATCACACTTTTCATCATAGTGCTTTTACCAATGCATAAAATGCATGGAGAAGTCATTTCGAATGACTGGTCCTCAGTGTTGTGAGAACGATGACTGGTTAAAATTTTTGGTGGTTTCTTGTTCAGTCCATTAGCCTACATCATGTGGCAAACCGGTGAGCATGTGGCTCTATTAGTATAGGAGATACCTGAAAACATATCACACTTTTCATCATAGTGCTTTTACCAATGCATAAAATGCATGGAGAAGTCATTTCGAATGACTGGTCCTCAGTGTTGTGAGAACGATGACTGGTTAAAATTTTTGGTGGTTTCTTGTTCAGTCCATAGGCCTACATCATGTGGCAAACCGGTGAGCATGTGGCTCTATTAGTATAGGAGATACCTGAAAACATATCACACTTTTCATCATAGTGCTTTTACCAATGCATAAAATGCATGGAGAAGTCATTTCGAATGACTGGTCCTCAGTGTTGTGAGAACGATGACTGGTTAAAATTTTTGGTGGTTTCTTGTTCAGTCCATAGGCCTACATCATGTGGCAAACCGGTGAGCATGTGGCTCTATTAGTATAGGAGATACCTGAAAATATATCACACTTTTCATCATAGTGCTTTTACCAATGCATAAAATGACTGGAGAATTCATTTCGAATGACTGGTCCTCAGTGTTGTGAGAACGATGACTGGTTAAAATTTTTGGTGGTTTCTTGTTCAGTCCATAGGCCTACATCATGTGGCAAACCGGTGAGCATGTGGCTCTATTAGTATAGGAGATACCTGAAAACATATCACACTTTTCATCATAGTGCTTTTACCAATGCATAAAATGCATGGAGAAGTCATTTCGAATGACTGGTCCTCAGTGTTGTGAGAACGATGACTGGTTAAAATTTTTGGTGGTTTCTTGTTCAGTCCATAGGCCTACATCATGTGGCAAACCGGTGAGCATGTGGCTCTATTAGTATAGGAGATACCTGAAAACATATCACACTTTTCATCATAGTGCTTTTACCAATGCATAAAATGCATGGAGAAGTCATTTCGAATGACTGGTCCTCAGTGTTGTGAGAACGATGACTGGTTAAAATTTTTGGTGGTTTCTTGTTCAGTCCATAGGCCTACATCATGTGGCAAACCGGTGAGCATGTGGCTCTATTAGTATAGGAGATACCTGAAAACATATCACACTTTTCATCATAGTGCTTTTACCAATGCATAAAATGCATGGAGAAGTCATTTCGAATGACTGGTCCTCAGTGTTGTGAGAACGATGACTGGTTAAAATTTTTGGTGGTTTCTTGTTCAGTCCATAGGCCTACATCATGTGGCAAACCGGTGAGCATGTGGCTCTATTAGTATAGGAGATACCTGAAAACATATCACACTTTTCATCATAGTGCTTTTACCAATGCATAAAATGCATGGAGAAGTCATTTCGAATGACTGGTCCTCAGTGTTGTGAGAACGATGACTGGTTAAAATTTTTGGTGGTTTCTTGTTCAGTCCATAGGCCTACATCATGTGGCAAACCGGTGAGCATGTGGCTCTATTAGTATAGGAGATACCTGAAAACATATCACACTTTTCATCATAGTGCTTTTACCAATGCATAAAATGCATGGAGAAGTCATTTCGAATGACTGGTCCTCAGTGTTGTGAGAACGATGACTGGTTAAAATTTTTGGTGGTTTCTTGTTCAGTACATAGGCCTACATCATGTGGCAAACCGGTGAGCATGTGGCTCTATTAGTATAGGAGATACCTGAAAACATATCACACTTTTCATCATAGTGCTTTTACCAATGCATAAAATGCATGGAGAAGTCATTTCGAATGACTGGTCCTCAGTGTTGTGAGAACGATGACTGGTTAAAATTTTTGTGGTTGTCTTGTTCAGTCCATAGGCCTACATCATGTGGCAAACCGGTGAGCATGTGGCTCTATTAGTATAGGAGATACCTGAAAACATATCACACTTTTCATCATAGTGCTTTTACCAATGCATAAAATGCATGGAGAAGTCATTTCGAATGACTGGTCCTCAGTGTTGTGAGAACGATGACTGGTTAGAATTTTTGGTGGTTTCTTGTTCAGTCCATAGGCCTACATCATGTGGCAAACCGGTGAGCATGTGGCTCTATTAGTATAGGAGATACCTGAAAACATATCACACTTTTCATCATAATGCTTTTACCAATGCATAAAATGCATGGAGAAGTCATTTCGAATGACTGGTCCTCAGTGTTGTGAGAACGATGACTGGTTTAAAATTTTTGGTGGTTTCTTGTTCAGTCCATAGGCCTACATCATGTGGCAAACCGGTGAGCATGTGGCTCTATTAGTATAGGAGATACCTGAAAACATATCACACTTTTCATCATAGTGCTTTTACCAATGCATAAAATGCATGGAGAAGTCATTTCGAATGACTGGTCCTCAGTGTTGTGAGAACGATGACTGGTTAAAATTTTTGGTGGTTTCTTGTTCAGTCCATAGGCCTACATCATGTGGCAAACCGGTGAGCATGTGGCTCTATTAGTATAGGAGATACCTGAAAATATATCACACTTTTCATCATAGTGCTTTTACCAATGCATAAAATGACTGGAGAAGTCATTTCGAATGGACTGGTCCTCAGTGTTGTGAGAACGATGACTGATTAAAATTTTTGGTGGTTTCTTGTTCAGTCCATAGGCCTACATCATGTGGCAAACGGTGAGCATGTGGCTCTATTAGTATAGGAGATACCTGAAAACATATCACACTTTTCATCATAGTGCTTTTACCAATGCATAAAATGCATGGAGAAGTCATTTCGAATGACTGGTCCTCAGTGTTGTGAGAACGATGACTGGTTAAAATTTTTGGTGGTTTCTTGTTCAGTCCATAGGCCTACATCATGTGGCAAACCGGTGAGCATGTGGCTCTATTAGTATAGGAGATACCTGAAAACATATCACACTTTTCATCATAGTGCTTTTACCAATGCATAAAATGCATGGAGAAGTCATTTCGAATGACTGGTCCTCAGTGTTGTGAGAACGATGACTGGTTAAAATTTTTGGTGGTTTCTTGTTCAGTCGATAGGCCTACATCATGTGGCAAACCGGTGAGCATGTGGCTCTATTAGTATAGGAGATACCTGAAAACATATCACACTTTTCATCATAGTGCTTTTACCAATGCATAAAATGCCTGGAGAAGTCATTTCGAATGACTGGTCCTCAGTGTTGTGAGAACGATGACTGGTTAAAATTTTTGGTGGTTTCTTGTTCAGTCCATAGGCCTACATCATGTGGCAAACCGGTGAGCATGTGGCTCTATTAGTATAGGAGATACCTGAAAACATATCACACTTTTCATCATAGTGCTTTTACCAATGCATAAAATGCATTGAGAAGTAATTTCGAATGACTGGTCCTCAGTGTTGTGAGAACGATGACTGGTTAAAATTTTTGGTGGTTTCTTGTTCAGTCCATAGGCCTACATCATGTGGCAACCGGTGAGCATGTGGCTCTATTAGTATAGGAGATACCTGAAAACATATCACACTTTTCATCATAGTGCTTTTACCAATGCATAAAATGCATGGAGAAGTCATTTCGAATGACTGGTCCTCAGTGTTGTGAGAACGATGACTGGTTAAATTTTTGGTGGTTTCTTGTTCAGTACATAGGCCTACATCATGTGGCAAACCGGTGAGCATGTGGCTCTATTAGTATAGGAGATACCTGAAAACATATCACACTTTTCATCATAGTGCTTTTACCAATGCATAAAATGCATGGAGAAGTCATTTCGAATGACTGGTCCTCAGTGTTGTGAGAACGATGACTGGTTAAAATTTTTGGTGGTTTCTTGTTCAGTCCATAGGCCTACATCATGTGGCAAACCGGTGAGCATGTGGCTCTATTAGTATAGGAGATACCTGAAAACATATCACACTTTTCATCATAGTGCTTTTACCAATGCATAAAATGCATGGAGAAGTCATTTCGAATGACTGGTCCTCAGTGTTGTGAGAACGATGACTGGTTAGAATTTTTGGTGGTTTCTTGTTCAGTCCATAGGCCTACATCATGTGGCAAACCGGTGAGCATGTGGCTCTATTAGTATAGGAGATACCTGAAAACATATCACACTTTTCATCATAATGCTTTTACCAATGCATAAAATGCATGGAGAAGTCATTTCGAATGACTGGTCCTCAGTGTTGTGAGAACGATGACTGGTTAAAATTTTTGGTGGTTTCTTGTTCAGTCCATAGGCCTACATCATGTGGCAAACCGGTGAGCATGTGGCTCTATTAGTATAGGAGATACCTGAAAACATATCACACTTTTCATCATAGTGCTTTTACCAATGCATAAAATGCATGGAGAAGTCATTTCGAATGACTGGTCCTCAGTGTTGTGAGAACGATGACTGGTTAAAATTTTTGGTGGTTTCTTGTTCAGTCCATAGGCCTACATCATGTGGCAAACCGGTGAGCATGTGGCTCTATTAGTATAGGAGATACCTGAAAACATATCACACTTTTCATCATAGTGCTTTTACCAATGCATAAAATGCATGGAGAAGTCATTTCGAATGACTGGTCCTCAGTGTTGTGAGAACGATGACTGGTTAAAATTTTTGGTGGTTTCTTGTTCAGTCCATAGGCCTACATCATGTGGCAAACCGGTGAGCATGTGTCTCTATTAGTATAGGAGATACCTGAAAACATATCACACTTTTCATCATAGTGCTTTTAC
This sequence comes from Ranitomeya imitator, assembly GCF_032444005.1. Classification (NCBI taxonomy): domain Eukaryota; kingdom Metazoa; phylum Chordata; class Amphibia; order Anura; family Dendrobatidae; genus Ranitomeya; species Ranitomeya imitator. The sequence goes on along the minus strand of NW_027193869.1, from coordinate 84,285 downwards.
CAATGCATAAAATGCATGGAGAAGTCATTTCGAATGACTGGTCCTCAGTGTTGTGAGAACGATGACTGGTTAAAATTTTTGGTGGTTTCTTGTTCAGTCCATAGGCCTACATCATGTGGCAAACCGGTGAGCATGTGGCTCTATTAGTATAGGAGATACCTGAAAACATATCACACTTTTCATCATAGTGCTTTTACCAATGCATAAAATGCATGGAGAAGTCATTTCGAATGACTGGTCCTCAGTGTTGTGAGAACGATGACTGGTTAAAATTTTTGGTGGTTTCTTGTTCAGTCCATAGGCCTACATCATGTGGCAAACCGGTGAGCATGTGGCTCTATTAGTATAGGAGATACCTGAAAACATATCACACTTTTCATCACAGTGCTTTTTACCAATGCATAAAATGCATGGAGAAGTCATTTCGAATGACTGGTCCTCAGTGTTGTGAGAACGATGACTGGTTAAAATTTTTGGTGGTTTCTTGTTCAGTCCATAGGCCTACATCATGTGGCAAACCGGTGAGCATGTGGCTCTATTAGTATAGGAGATACCTGAAAACATATCACACTTTTCATCATAGTGCTTTTACCAATGCATAAAATGCATGGAGAAGTCATTTCGAATGACTGGTCCTCAGTGTTGTGAGAACGATGACTGGTTAAAATTTTTGGTGGTTTCTTGTTCAGTCCATAGGCCTACATCATGTGGCAAAACCGGTGAGCATGTGGCTCTATTAGTATAGGAGATACCTGAAAACATATCACACTTTTCATCATAGTGCTTTTACCAATGCATAAAATGCATGGAGAAGTCATTTCGAATGACTGGTCCTCAGTGTTGTGAGAACGATGACTGGTTAAAATTTTTGGTGGTTTCTTGTTCAGTACATAGGCCTACATCATGTGGCAAACCGGTGAGCATGTGGCTCTATTAGTATAGGAGATACCTGAAAACATATCACACTTTTCATCATAGTGCTTTTACCAATGCATAAAATGCATGGAGAAGTCATTTCGAATGACTGGTCCTCAGTGTTGTGAGAACGATGACTGGTTAAAATTTTTGGTGGTTTCTTGTTCAATCCATAGGCCTACATCATGTGGCAAACCGGTGAGCATGTGGCTCTATTAGTATAGGAGATACCTGAAAACATATCACACTTTTCATCATAGAGCTTTTACCAATGCATAAAATGTATGGAGAAGTCATTTCGAATGACTGGTCCTCAGTGTTGTGAGAACGATGACTGGTTAAAATTTTTGGTGGTTTCTTGTTCAGTCCATTAGCCTACATCATGTGGCAAACCGGTGAGCATGTGGCTCTATTAGTATAGGAGATACCTGAAAACATATCACACTTTTCATCATAGTGCTTTTACCAATGCATAAAATGCATGGAGAAGTCATTTCGAATGACTGGTCCTCAGTGTTGTGAGAACGATGACTGGTTAAAATTTTTGGTGGTTTCTTGTTCAGTCCATAGGCCTACATCATGTGGCAAACCGGTGAGCATGTGGCTCTATTAGTATAGGAGATACCTGAAAACATATCACACTTTTCATCATAGTGCTTTTACCAATGCATAAAATGCATGGAGAAGTCATTTCGAATGACTGGTCCTCAGTGTTGTGAGAACGATGACTGGTTAAAATTTTTGGTGGTTTCTTGTTCAGTCCATAGGCCTACATCATGTGGCAAACCGGTGAGCATGTGGCTCTATTAGTATAGGAGATACCTGAAAACATATCACACTTTTCATCATAGTGCTTTTACCAATGCATAAAATGCATGGAGAAGTCATTTCGAATGACTGGTCCTCAGTGTTGTGAGAACGATGACTGGTTAAAATTTTTGGTGGTTTCTTGTTCAGTCCATAGGCCTACATCATGTGGCAAACCGGTGAGCATGTGGCTCTATTAGTATAGGAGATACCTGAAAACATATCACACTTTTCATCATAGTGCTTTTACCAATGCATAAAATGCATGGAGAAGTCATTTCGAATGACTGGTCCTCAGTGTTGTGAGAACGATGACTGGTTAAAATTTTTGGTGGTTTCTTGTTCAGTCCATAGGCCTACATCATGTGGCAAACCGGTGAGCATGTGGCTCTATTAGTATAGGAGATACCTGAAAACATATCACACTTTTCATCATAGTGCTTTTACCAATGCATAAAATGCATGGAGAAGTCATTTCGAATGACTGGTCCTCAGTGTTGTGAGAACGATGACTGGTTAAAATTTTTGGTGGTTTCTTGTTCAGTCCATAGGCCTACATCATGTGGCAAACCGGTGAGCATGTGGCTCTATTAGTATAGGAGATACCTGAAAACATATCACACTTTTCATCATAGTGCTTTTACCAATGCATAAAATGCATGGAGAAGTCATTTCGAATGACTGGTCCTCAGTGTTGTGAGAACGATGACTGGTTAAAATTTTTGGTGGTTTCTTGTTCAGTCCATAGGCCTACATCATGTGGCAAACCGGTGAGCATGTGGCTCTATTAGTATAGGAGATACCTGAAAACATATCACACTTTTCATCATAGTGCTTTTACCAATGCATAAAATGCATGGAGAAGTCATTTCGAATGACTGGTCCTCAGTGTTGTGAGAACGATGACTGGTTAAAATTTTTGGTGGTTTCTTGTTCAGTCCATAGGCCTACATCATGTGGCAAACCGGTGAGCATGTGGCTCTATTAGTATAGGAGATACCTGAAAACATATCACACTTTTCATCATAGTGCATTTACCAATGCATAAAATGCCTGGAGAAGTCATTTCGAATGACTGGTCCTCAGTGTTGTGAGAACGATGACTGGTTAAAATTTTTGGTGGTTTCTTGTTCAGTCCATAGGCCTACATCATGTGGCAAACCGGTGAGCATGTGGCTCTATTAGTATAGGAGATACCTGAAATCATATCACACTTTTCATCATAGTGCTTTTACCAATGCATAAAATGCATGGAGAAGTCATTTCGAATGACTGGTCCTCAGTGTTGTGAGAACGATGACTGGTTAAAATTTTTGGTGGTTTCTTGTTCAGTCCATAGGCCTACATCATGTGGCAAACCGGTGAGCATGTGGCTCTATTAGTATAGGAGATACCTGAAAACATATCACACTTTTCATCATAGTGCTTTTACCAATGCATAAAATGCATGGAGAAGTCATTTCGAATGACTGGTCCTCAGTGTTGTGAGAACGATGACTGGTTAAAATTTTTGGTGGTTTCTTGTTCAGTCCATAGGCCTACATCATGTGGCAAACCGGTGAGCATGTGGCTCTATTAGTATAGGAGATACCTGAAAACATATCACACTTTTCATCATAGTGCTTTTACCAATGCATAAAATGCCTGGAGAAGTCATTTCGAATGACTGGTCCTCAGTGTTGTGAGAACGATGACTGGTTAAAATTTTTGGTGGTTTCTTGTTCAGTCCATAGGCCTACATCATGTGGCAAACCGGTGAGCATGTGGCTCTATTAGTATAGGAGATACCTGAAAACATATCACACTTTTCATCATAGTGCTTTTACCAATGCATAAAATGCATGGAGAAGTCATTTCGAATGACTGGTCCTCAGTGTTGTGAGAACGATGACTGGTTAAAATTTTTGGTGGTTTCTTGTTCAGTCCATAGGCCTACATCATGTGGCAAACCGGTGAGCATGTGGCTCTATTAGTATAGGAGATACCTGAAAACATATCACACTTTTCATCATAGTGATTTTACCAATGCATAAAATGCATGGAGAAGTCATTTCGAATGACTGGTCCTCAGTGTTGTGAGAACGATGACTGGTTAAAATTTTTGGTGGTTTCTTGTTCAGTACATAGGCCTACATCATGTGGCAAACCGGTGAGCATGTGGCTCTATTAGTATAGGAGATACCTGAAAACATATCACACTTTTCATCATAGTGCTTTTACCAATGCATAAAATGCATGGAGAAGTCATTTCGAATGACTGGTCCTCAGTGTTGTGAGAACGATGACTGGTTAAAATTTTTGGTGGTTTCTTGTTCAGTCCATAGGCCTACATCATGTGGCAAACCGGTGAGCATGTGGCTCTATTAGTATAGGAGATACCTGAAAACATATCACACTTTTCATCATAGTGCTTTTACCAATGCATAAAATGCATGGAGAAGTCATTTCGAATGACTGGTCCTCAGTGTTGTGAGAACGATGACTGGTTAGAATTTTTGGTGGTTTCTTGTTCAGTCCATAGGCCTACATCATGTGGCAAACCGGTGAGCATGTGGCTCTATTAGTATAGGAGATACCTGAAAACATATCACACTTTTCATCATAATGCTTTTACCAATGCATAAAATACATGGAGAAGTCATTTCGAATGACTGGTCCTCAGTATTGTGAGAACGATGACTGGTTAAAATTTTTGGTGGTTTCTTGTTCAGTCCATAGGCCTACATCATGTGGCAAACCGGTGAGCATGTGGCTCTATTAGTATAGGAGATACCTGAAAACATATCACACTTTTCATCATAGTGCTTTTACCAATGCATAAAATGCATGGAGAAGTCATTTCGAATGACTGGTCCTCAGTGTTGTGAGAACGATGACTGGTTAAAATTTTTGGTGGTTTCTTGTTCAGTCCATTAGCCTACATCATGTGGCAAACCGGTGAGCATGTGGCTCTATTAGTATAGGAGATACCTGAAAACATATCACACTTTTCATCATAGTGCTTTTACCAATGCATAAAATGCATGGAGAAGTCATTTCGAATGACTGGTCCTCAGTGTTGTGAGAACGATGACTGGTTAAAATTTTTGGTGGTTTCTTGTTCAGTCCATAGGCCTACATCATGTGGCAAACCGGTGAGCATGTGGCTCTATTAGTATAGGAGATACCTGAAAACATCACACTTTTCATCATAGTGCTTTTACCAATGCATAAAATGCATGGAGAAGTCATTTCGAATGACTGGTCCTCAGTGTTGTGAGAACGATGACTGGTTAAAATTTTTGGTGGTTTCTTGTTCAGTCCATAGGCCTACATCATGTGGCAAACCGGTGAGCATGTGGCTCTATTAGTATAGGAGATACCTGAAAACATATCACACTTTTCATCATAGTGCTTTTACCAATGCATAAAATGCATGGAGAAGTCATTTCGAATGACTGGTCCTCAGTGTTGTGAGAACGATGACTGGTTAGAATTTTTGGTGGTTTCTTGTTCAGTCCATAGGCCTACATCATGTGGCAAACCGGTGAGCATGTGGCTCTATTAGTATAGGAGATACCTGAAAACATATCACACTTTTCATCATAATGCTTTTACCAATGCATAAAATGCATGGAGAAGTCATTTCGAATGACTGGTCCTCAGTATTGTGAGAACGATGACTGGTTAAAATTTTTGGTGGTTTCTTGTTCAGTCCATAGGCCTACATCATGTGGCAAACCGGTGAGCATGTGGCTCTATTAGTATAGGAGATACCTGAAAACATATCACACTTTTCATCATAGTGCTTTTACCAATGCATAAAATGCATGGAGAAGTCATTTCGAATGACTGGTCCTCAGTGTTGTGAGAACGATGACTGGTTAAAATTTTTGGTGGTTTCATGTTCAGTCCATTAGCCTACATCATGTGGCAAACCGGTGAGCATGTGGCTCTATTAGTATAGGAGATACCTGAAAACATATCACACTTTTCATCATAGTGCTTTTACCAATGCATAAAATGCATGGAGAAGTCATTTCGAATGACTGGTCCTCAGTGTTGTGAGAACGATGACTGGTTAAAATTTTTGGTGGTTTCTTGTTCAGTCCATAGGCCTACATCATGTGGCAAACCGGTGAGCATGTGGCTCTATTAGTATAGGAGATACCTGAAAACATATCACACTTTTCATCATAGTGCTTTTACCAATGCATAAAATGCATGGAGAAGTCATTTCGAATGACTGGTCCTCAGTGTTGTGAGAACGATGACTGGTTAAAATTTTTGGTGGTTTCTTGTTCAGTCCATAGGCCTACATCATGTGGCAAACCGGTGAGCATGTGGCTCTATTAGTATAGGAGATACCTGAAAATATAACACACTTTTCATCATAGTGCTTTTACCAATGCATAAAATGACTGGAGAAGTCATTTCGAATGACTGGTCCTCAGTGTTGTGAGAACGATGACTGGTTAAAATTTTTGGTGGTTTCTTGTTCAGTCCATAGGCCTACATCATGTGGCAAACCGGTGAGCATGTGGCTCTATTAGTATAGGAGATACCTGAAAACATATCACACTTTTCATCATAGTGCTTTTACCAATGCATAAAATGCATGGAGAAGTCATTTCGAATGACTGGTCCTCAGTGTTGTGAGAACGATGACTGGTTAAAATTTTTGGTGGTTTCTTGTTCAGTCCATAGGCCTACATCATGTGGCAAACCGGTGAGCATGTGGCTCTATTAGTATAGGAGATACCTGAAAACATATCACACTTTTCATCATAGTGCTTTTACCAATGCATAAAATGCCTGGAGAAGTCATTTCGAATGACTGGTCCTCAGTGTTGTGAGAACGATGACTGGTTAAAATTTTTGGTGGTTTCTTGTTCAGTCCATAGGCCTACATCATGTGGCAAACCGGTGAGCATGTGGCTCTATTAGTATAGGAGATACCTGAAAACATATCACACTTTTCATCATAGTGCTTTTACCAATGCATAAAATGCATGGAGAAGTCATTTCGAATGACTGGTCCTCAGTGTTGTGAGAACGATGACTGGTTAAAATTTTTGGTGGTTTCTTGTTCAGTCCATAGGCCTACATCATGTGGCAAACCGGTGAGCATGTGGCTCTATTAGTATAGGAGATACCTGAAAACATATCACACTTTTCATCATAGTGCTTTTACCAATGCATAAAATGCATGGAGAAGTCATTTCGAATGACTGGTCCTCAGTGTTGTGAGAACGATGACTGGTTAAAATTTTTGGTGGTTTCTTGTTCAGTCCATAGGCCTACATCATGTGGCAAACCGGTGAGCATGTGGCTCTATTAGTATAGGAGATACCTGAAAACATATCACACTTTTCATCATAGTGCTTTTACCAATGCATAAAATGCATGGAGAAGTCATTTCGAATGACTGGTCCTCAGTGTTGTGAGAATGATGACTGGTTAGAATTTTTGTGGTGGTTTCTTGTTCAGTCCATAGGCCTACATCATGTGGCAAACCGGTGAGCATGTGGCTCTATTAGTATAGGAATACCTGAAAACATATCACACTTTTCATCATAATGCTTTTACCAATGCATAAAATGCATGGAGAAGTCATTTCGAATGACTGGTCCTCAGTGTTGTGAGAACGATGACTGGTTAAAATTTTTGGTGGTTTCTTGTTCAGTCCATAGGCCTACATCATGTGGCAAACCGGTGAGCATGTGGCTCTATTAGTATAGGAGATACCTGAAAACATATCACACTTTTCATCATAGTGCTTTTACCAATGCATAAAATGCATGGAGAAGTCATTTCGAATGACTGGTCCTCAGTGTTGTGAGAACGATGACTGGTTAAAATTTTTGGTGGTTTCTTGTTCAGTCCATTAGCCTACATCATGTGGCAAACCGGTGAGCATGTGGCTCTATTAGTATAGGAGATACCTGAAAACATATCACACTTTTCATCATAGTGCTTTTACCAATGCATAAAATGCATGGAGAAGTCATTTCGAATGACTGGTCCTCAGTGTTGTGAGAACGATGACTGGTTAAAATTTTTGGTGGTTTCTTGTTCAGTCCATAGGCCTACATCATGTGGCAAACCGGTGAGCATGTGGCTCTATTAGTATAGGAGATACCTGAAAACATATCACACTTTTCATCATAGTGCTTTTACCAATGCATAAAATGCATGGAGAAGTCATTTCGAATGACTGGTCCTCAGTGTTGTGAGAACGATGACTGGTTAAAATTTTTGGTGGTTTCTTGTTCAGTCCATAGGCCTACATCATGTGGCAAACCGGTGAGCATGTGGCTCTATTAGTATAGGAGATACCTGAAAATATATCACACTTTTCATCATAGTGCTTTTACCAATGCATAAAATGACTGGAGAATTCATTTCGAATGACTGGTCCTCAGTGTTGTGAGAACGATGACTGGTTAAAATTTTTGGTGGTTTCTTGTTCAGTCCATAGGCCTACATCATGTGGCAAACCGGTGAGCATGTGGCTCTATTAGTATAGGAGATACCTGAAAACATATCACACTTTTCATCATAGTGCTTTTACCAATGCATAAAATGCATGGAGAAGTCATTTCGAATGACTGGTCCTCAGTGTTGTGAGAACGATGACTGGTTAAAATTTTTGGTGGTTTCTTGTTCAGTCCATAGGCCTACATCATGTGGCAAACCGGTGAGCATGTGGCTCTATTAGTATAGGAGATACCTGAAAACATATCACACTTTTCATCATAGTGCTTTTACCAATGCATAAAATGCATGGAGAAGTCATTTCGAATGACTGGTCCTCAGTGTTGTGAGAACGATGACTGGTTAAAATTTTTGGTGGTTTCTTGTTCAGTCCATAGGCCTACATCATGTGGCAAACCGGTGAGCATGTGGCTCTATTAGTATAGGAGATACCTGAAAACATATCACACTTTTCATCATAGTGCTTTTACCAATGCATAAAATGCATGGAGAAGTCATTTCGAATGACTGGTCCTCAGTGTTGTGAGAACGATGACTGGTTAAAATTTTTGGTGGTTTATTGTTCAGTCCATAGGCCTACATCATGTGGCAAACCGGTGAGCATGTGGCTCTATTAGTATAGGAGATACCTGAAAACATATCACACTTTTCATCATAGTGCTTTTACCAATGCATAAAATGCATGGAGAAGTCATTTCGAATGACTGGTCCTCAGTGTTGTGAGAACGATGACTGGTTAAAATTTTTGGTGGTTTCTTGTTCAGTCCATAGGCCTACATCATTTGGCAAACCGGTGAGCATGTGGCTCTATTAGTATAGGAGATACCTGAAAACATCACACTTTTCATCATAGTGCTTTTACCAATGCATAAAATGCATGGAGAAGTCATTTCGAATGACTGGTCCTCAGTGTTGTGAGAACGATGACTGGTTAAAATTTTTGGTGGTTTCTTGTTCAGTCCATAGGCCTACATCATGTGGCAAACCGGTGAGCATGTGGCTCTATTAGTATAGGAGATACCTGAAAACATATCACACTTTTCATCATAGTGCTTTTACCAATGCATAAAATGCATGGAGAAGTCATTTCGAATGACTGGTCCTCAGTGTTGTGAGAACGATGACTGGTTAAATTTTGGTGGTTTCTTGTTCAGTCCATAGGCCTACATCATGTGGCAAACCGGTGAGCATGTGGCTCTATTAGTATAGGAGATACCTGAAAACATATCACACTTTTCATCATAGTGCTTTTACCAATGCATAAAATGCATGGAGAAGTCATTTCGAATGACTGGTCCTCAGTGTTGTGAGAACGATGACTGGTTAAAATTTTTGGTGGTTTCTTGTTCAGTCCATAGGCCTACATCATGTGGCAAACCGGTGAGCATGTGGCTCTATTAGTATAGGAGATACCTGAAAACATATCACACTTTTCATCATAGTGCTTTTACCAATGCATAAAATGCATGGAGAAGTCATTTCGAATGACTGGTCCTCAGTGTTGTGAGAACGATGACTGGTTAAAATTTTTGGTGGTTTCTTGTTCAGTCCATAGGCCTACATCATGTGGCAAACCGGTGAGCATGTGGCTCTATTAGTATAGGAGATACCTGAAAACATATCACACTTTTCATCATAGTGCTTTTACCAATGCATAAAATGCATGGAGAAGTCATTTCGAATGACTGGTCCTCAGTGTTGTGAGAACGATGACTGGTTAAAATTTTTGGTGGTTTCTTGTTCAGTCCATAGGCCTACATCATGTGGCAAACCGGTGAGCATGTGGCTCTATTAGTATAGGAGATACCTGAAAATATATCACACTTTTCATCATAGTGCTTTTACCAATGCATAAAATGACTGGAGAAGTCATTTCGAATGACTGGTCCTCAGTGTTGTGAGAACGATGACTGGTTAAAATTTTTGGTGGTTTCTTGTTCAGTCCATAGGCCTACATCATGTGGCAAACCGGTGAGCATGTGGCTCTATTAGTATAGGAGATACCTGAAAACATATCACACTTTTCATCATAGTGCTTTTACCAATGCATAAAATGCATGGAGAAGTCATTTCGAATGACTGGTCCTCAGTGTTGTGAGAACGATGACTGGTTAAAATTTTTGGTGGTTTCTTGTTCAGTCCATAGGCCTACATCATGTGGCAAACCGGTGAGCATGTGGCTCTATTAGTATAGGAGATACCTGAAAACATATCACACTTTTCATCATAGTGCTTTTACCAATGCATAAAATGCATGGAGAAGTCATTTCGAATGACTGGTCCTCAGTGTTGTGAGAACGATGACTGGTTAAAATTTTTTGGTGGTTTCTTGTTCAGTCGATAGGCCTACATCATGTGGTAAACCGGTGAGCATGTGGCTCTATTAGTATAGGAGATACCTGAAAACATATCACACTTTTCATCATAGTGCTTTTACCAATGCATAAAATGCCTGGAGAAGTCATTTCGAATGACTGGTCCTCAGTGTTGTGAGAACGATGACTGGTTAAAATTTTTGGTGGTTTCTTGTTCAGTCCATAGGCCTACATCATGTGGCAAACCGGTGAGCATGTGGCTCTATTAGTATAGGAGATACCTGAAAACATATCACACTTTTCATCATAGTGCTTTTACCAATGCATAAAATGCATGGAGAAGTCATTTCGAATGACTGGTCCTCAGTGTTGTGAGAACGATGACTGGTTAAAATTTTTGGTGGTTTCTTGTTCAGTCCATAGGCCTACATCATGTGGCAAACCGGTGAGCATGTGGCTCTATTAGTATAGGAGATACCTGAAAACATATCACACTTTTCATCATAGTGCTTTTACCAATGCATAAAATGCATGGAGAAGTCATTTCGAATGACTGGTCCTCAGTGTTGTGAGAACGATGACTGGTTAAAATTTTTGGTGGTTTCTTGTTCAGTACATAGGCCTACATCATGTGGCAAACCGGTGAGCATGTGGCTCTATTAGTATAGGAGATACCTGAAAACATATCACACTTTTCATCATAGTGCTTTTACCAATGCATAAAATGCATGGAGAAGTCATTTCGAATGACTGGTCCTCAGTGTTGTGAGAACGATGACTGGTTAAAATTTTTGGTGGTTTCTTGTTCAGTCCATAGGCCTACATCATGTGGCAAACCGGTGAGCATGTGGCTCTATTAGTATAGGAGATACCTGAAAACATATCACACTTTTCATCATAGTGCTTTTACCAATGCATAAAATGCATGGAGAAGTCATTTCGAATGACTGGTCCTCAGTGTTGTGAGAACGATGACTGGTTAGAATTTTTGGTGGTTTCTTGTTCAGTCCATAGGCCTACATCATGTGGCAAACCGGTGAGCATGTGGCTCTATTAGTATAGGAGATACCTGAAAACATATCACACTTTTCATCATAATGCTTTTACCAATGCATAAAATGCATGGAGAAGTCATTTCGAATGACTGGTCCTCAGTGTTGTGAGAACGATGACTGGTTAAAATTTTTGGTGGTTTCTTGTTCAGTCCATAGGCCTACATCATGTGGCAAACCGGTGAGCATGTGGCTCTATTAGTATAGGAGATACCTGAAAACATATCACACTTTTCATCATAGTGCTTTTACCAATGCATAAAATGCATGGAGAAGTCATTTCGAATGACTGGTCCTCAGTGTTGTGAGAACGATGACTGGTTAAAATTTTTGGTGGTTTCTTGTTCAGTCCATAGGCCTACATCATGTGGCAAACCGGTGAGCATGTGGCTCTATTAGTATAGGAGATACCTGAAAACATATCACACTTTTCATCATAGTGCTTTTACCAATGCATAAAATGCATGGAGAAGTCATTTCGAATGACTGGTCCTCAGTGTTGTGAGAACGATGACTGGTTAAAATTTTTGGTGGTTTCTTGTTCAGTCCATAGGCCTACATCATGTGGCAAACCGGTGAGCATGTGGCTCTATTAGTATAGGAGATACCTGAAAATATATCACACTTTTCATCATAGTGCTTTTACCAATGCATAAAATGCACTGGAGAAGTCATTTCGAATGACTGGTCCTCAGTGTTGTGAGAACGATGACTGGTTAAAATTTTTGGTGGTTTCTTGTTCAGTCCATAGGCCTACATCATGTGGCAAACCGGTGAGCATGTGGCTCTATTAGTATAGGAGATACCTGAAAACATATCACACTTTTCATCATAGTGCTTTTACCAATGCATAAAATGCATGGAGAAGTCATTTCGAATGACTGGTCCTCAGTGTTGTGAGAACGATGACTGGTTAAAATTTTTGGTGGTTTCTTGTTCAGTCCATAGGCCTACATCATGTGGCAAACCGGTGAGCATGTGGCTCTATAAGTATAGGAGATACCTGAAAACATATCACACTTTTCATCATAGTGCTTTTACCAATGCATAAAATGCATGGAGAAGTCATTTCGAATGACTGGTCCTCAGTGTTGTGAGAACGATGACTGGTTAAAATTTTTGGTGGTTTCTTGTTCAGTCCATAGGCCTACATCATGTGGCAAACCGGTGAGCATGTGGCTCTATTAGTATAGGAGATACCTGAAAACATATCACACTTTTCATCATAGTGCTTTTACCAATGCATAAAATGCATGGAGAAGTCATTTCGAATGACTGGTCCTCAGTGTTGTGAGAACGATGACTGGTTAAAATTTTTGGTGGTTTCTTGTTCAGTCCATAGGCCTACATCATGTGGCAAACCGGTGAGCATGTGGCTCTATTAGTATAGGAGATACCTGAAAACATATCACACTTTTCATCATAGTGCTTTTACCAATGCATAAAATGCATGGAGAAGTCATTTCGAATGACTGGTCCTCAGTGTTGTGAGAACGATGACTGGTTAAAATTTTTGGTGGTTTCTTGTTCAGTACATAGGCCTACATCATGTGGCAAACCGGTGAGCATGTGGCTCTATTAGTATAGGAGATACCTGAAAACATATCACACTTTTCATCATAGTGCTTTTACCAATGCATAAAATGCATGGAGAAGTCATTTCGAATGACTGGTCCTCAGTGTTGTGAGAACGATGACTGGTTAAAATTTTTGGTGGTTTCTTGTTCAGTCCATAGGCCTACATCATGTGGCAAACCGGTGAGCATGTGGCTCTATTAGTATAGGAGATACCTGAAAACATATCACACTTTTCATCATAGTGCTTTTACCAATGCATAAAATGCATGGAGAAGTCATTTCGAATGACTGGTCCTCAGTGTTGTGAGAACGATGACTGGTTAAAATTTTTGGTGGTTTCTTGTTCAGTCCATAGGCCTACATCATGTGGCAAACCGGTGAGCATGTGGCTCTATTAGTATAGGAGATACCTGAAAACATATCACACTTTTCATCATAGTGCTTTTACCAATGCATAAAATGCATGGAGAAGTCATTTCGAATGACTGGTCCTCAGTGTTGTGAGAACGATGACTGGTTAAATTTTTGGTGGTTTCTTGTTCAGTCCATAGGCCTACATCATGTGGCAAACCGGTGAGCATGTGGCTCTATTAGTATAGGAGATACCTGAAAACATATCACACTTTTCATCATAGTGCTTTTACCAATGCATAAAATGCATGGAGAAGTCATTTCGAATGACTGGTCCTCAGTGTTGTGAGAACGATGACTGGTTAAAATTTTTGGTGGTTTCTTGTTCAGTCCATAGGCCTACATCATGTGGCAAACCGGTGAGCATGTGGCTCTATTAGTATAGGAGATACCTGAAAACATATCATACTTTTCATCATAGTGCTTTTACCAATGCATAAAATGCATGGAGAAGTCATTTCGAATGACTGGTCCTCAGTGTTGTGAGAACGATGACTGGTTAAAATTTTTGGTGGTTTCTTGTTCAGTCCATAGGCCTACATCATGTGGCAAACCGGTGAGCATGTGGCTCTATTAGTATAGGAGATACCTGAAAACATATCACACTTTTCATCATAGTGCTTTTACCAATGCATAAAATGCATGGAGAAGTCATTTCGAATGACTGGTCCTCAGTGTTGTGAGAACGATGACTGGTTAAAATTTTTGGTGGTTTCTTGTTCAGTCCATAGGCCTACATCATGTGGCAAACCGGTGAGCATGTGGCTCTATTAGTATAGGAGATACCTGAAAACATATCACACTTTTCATCATAGTGCTTTTACCAATGCATAAAATGCATGGAGAAGTCATTTCGAATGACTGGTCCTCAGTGTTGTGAGAACGATGACTGGTTAAAATTTTTGGTGGTTTCTTGTTCAGTCCATAGGCCTACATCATGTGGCAAACCGGTGAGCATGTGGCTCTATTAGTATAGGAGATACCTGAAAACATATCACACTTTTCATCATAGTGCTTTTACCAATGCATAAAATGCATGGAGAAGTCATTTCGAATGACTGGTCCTCAGTGTTGTGAGAACGATGACTGGTTAAAATTTTTGGTGGTTTCTTGTTCAGTACATAGGCCTACATCATGTGGCAAACCGGTGAGCATGTGGCTCTATTAGTATAGGAGATACCTGAAAACATATCACACTTTTCATCATAGTGCTTTTACCAATGCATAAAATGCATGGAGAAGTCATTTCGAATGACTGGTCCTCAGTGTTGTGAGAACGATGACTGGTTAAAATTTTTGGTGGTTTCTTGTTCAGTCCATAGGCCTACATCATGTGGCAAACCGGTGAGCATGTGGCTCTATTAGTATAGGAGATACCTGAAAACATATCACACTTTTCATCATAGTGCTTTTACCAATGCATAAAATGCATGGAGAAGTCATTTCGAATGACTGGTCCTCAGTGTTGTGAGAACGATGACTGGTTAAAATTTTTGGTGGTTTCTTGTTCAGTCCATAGGCCTACATCATGTGGCAAACCGGTGAGCATGTGGCTCTATTAGTATAGGAGATACCTGAAAACATATCACACTTTTCATCATAGTGCTTTTACCAATGCATAAAATGCATGGAGAAGTCATTTCGAATGACTGGTCCTCAGTGTTGTGAGAACGATGACTGGTTAAAATTTTTGGTGGTTTCTTGTTCAGTCCATAGGCCTACATCATGTGGCAAACCGGTGAGCATGTGGCTCTATTAGTATAGGAGATACCTGAAAACATATCACACTTTTCATCATAGTGCTTTTACCAATGCATAAAATGCATGGAGAAGTCATTTCGAATGACTGGTCCTCAGTGTTGTGAGAACGATGACTGGTTAAAATTTTTGGTGGTTTCTTGTTCAGTCCATAGGCCTACATCATGTGGCAAACCGGTGAGCATGTGGCTCTATTAGTATAGGAGATACCTGAAAACATATCACACTTTTCATCATAGTGCTTTTACCAATGCATAAAATGCATGGAGAAGTCATTTCGAATGACTGGTCCTCAGTGTTGTGAGAACGATGACTGGTTAAAATTTTTGGTGGTTTCTTGTTCAGTCCATAGGCCTACATCATGTGGCAAACCGGTGAGCATGTGGCTCTATTAGTATAGGAGATACCTGAAAACATATCACACTTTTCATCATAGTGCTTTTACCAATGCATAAAATGCATGGAGAAGTCATTTCGAATGACTGGTCCTCAGTGTTGTGAGAACGATGACTGGTTAAAATTTTTGGTGGTTTCTTGTTCAGTCCATAGGCCTACATCATGTGGCAAACCGGTGAGCATGTGGCTCTATTAGTATAGGAGATACCTGAAAACATATCACTACTTTTCATCATAGTGCTTTTACCAATGCATAAAATGCATGGAGAAGTCATTTCGAATGACTGGTCCTCAGTGTTGTGAGAACGATGACTGGTTAAAATTTTTGGTGGTTTCTTGTTCAGTCCATAGGCCTACATCATGTGGCAAACCGGTGAGCATGTGGCTCTATTAGTATAGGAGATACCTGAAAACATATCACACTTTTCATCATAGTGCTTTTACCAATGCATAAAATGCATGGAGAAGTCATTTCGAATGACTGGTCCTCAGTGTTGTGAGAACGATGACTGGTTAAAATTTTTGGTGGTTTCTTGTTCAGTCCATAGGCCTACATCATGTGGCAAACCGGTGAGCATGTGGCTCTATTAGTATAGGAGATACCTGAAAACATATCACACTTTTCATCATAGTGCTTTTACCAATGCATAAAATGCATGGAGAAGTCATTTCGAATGACTGGTACTCAGTGTTGTGAGAACGATGACTGGTTAAAATTTTTGGTGGTTTCTTGTTCAGTCCATAGGCCTACATCATGTGGCAAACCGGTGAGCATGTGGCTCTATTAGTATAGGAGATACCTGAAAACATATCACACTTTTCATCATAGTGCTTTTACCAATGCATAAAATGCATGGAGAAGTCATTTCGGATGACTGGTCCTCAGTGTTGTGAGAACGATGACTGGTTAAAATTTTTGGTGGTTTCTTGTTCAGTACATAGGCCTACATCATGTGGCAAACCGGTGAGCATGTGGCTCTATTAGTATAGGAGATACCTGAAAACATATCACACTTTTCATCATAGTGCTTTTACCAATGCATAAAATGCATGGAGAAGTCATTTCGAATGACTGGTCCTCAGTGTTGTGAGAACGATGACTGGTTAAAATTTTTGGTGGTTTCTTGTTCAGTCCATAGGCCTACATCATGTGGCAAACCGGTGAGCATGTGGCTCTATTAGTATAGGAGATACCTGAAAACATATCACACTTTTCATCATAGTGCTTTTACCAATGCATAAAATGCATGGAGAAGTCATTTCGAATGACTGGTCCTCAGTGTTGTGAGAACGATGACTGGTTAAAATTTTTGGTGGTTTCTTGTTCAGTCCATAGGCCTACATCATGTGGCAAACCGGTGAGCATGTGGCTCTATTAGTATAGGAGATACCTGAAAACATATCACACTTTTCATCATAGTGCTTTTACCAATGCATAAAATGCATGGAGAAGTCATTTCGAATGACTGGTCCTCAGTGTTGTGAGAACGATGACTGGTTAAAATTTTTGGTGGTTTCTTGTTCAGTCCATAGGCCTACATCATGTGGCAAACCGGTGAGCATGTGGCTCTATTAGTATAGGAGATACCTGAAAACATATCACACTTTTCATCATAGTGCTTTTACCAATGCATAAAATGCATGGAGAAGTCATTTCGAATGACTGGTCCTCAGTGTTGTGAGAACGATGACTGGTTAAAATTTTTGGTGGTTTCTTGTTCAGTCCATAGGCCTACATCATGTGGCAAACCGGTGAGCATGTGGCTCTATTAGTATAGGAGATACCTGAAAACATATCATACTTTTCATCATAGTGCTTTTACCAATGCATAAAATGCATGGAGAAGTCATTTCGAATGACTGGTCCTCAGTGTTGTGAGAACGATGACTGGTTAAAATTTTTGGTGGTTTCTTGTTCAGTCCATAGGCCTACATCATGTGGCAAACCGGTGAGCATGTGGCTCTATTAGTATAGGAGATACCTGAAAACATATCACACTTTTCATCATAGTGCTTTTACCAATGCATAAAATGCATGGAGAAGTCATTTCGAATGACTGGTCCTCAGTGTTGTGAGAACGATGACTGGTTAAAATTTTTGGTGGTTTCTTGTTCAGTCCATAGGCCTACATCATGTGGCAAACCGGTGAGCATGTGGCTCTATTAGTATAGGAGATACCTGAAAACATATCACACTTTTCATCATAGTGCTTTTACCAATGCATAAAATGCATGGAGAAGTCATTTCGAATGACTGGTCCTCAGTGTTGTGAGAACGATGACTGGTTAAAATTTTTGGTGGTTTCTTGTTCAGTCCATTAGCCTACATCATGTGGCAAACCGGTGAGCATGTGGCTCTATTAGTATAGGAGATACCTGAAAACATATCACACTTTTCATCATAGTGCTTTTACCAATGCATAAAATGCATGGAGAAGTCATTTCGAATGACTGGTCCTCAGTGTTGTGAGAACGATGACTGGTTAAAATGTTTGGTGGTTTCTTGTTCAGTCCATAGGCCTACATCATGTGGCAAACCGGTGAGCATGTGGCTCTATTAGTATAGGAGATACCTGAAAACATATCACACTTTTCATCATAGTGCTTTTACCAATGCATAAAATGCATGGAGAAGTCATTTCGAATGACTGGTACTCAGTGTTGTGAGAACGATGACTGGTTAAAATTTTTGGTGGTTTCTTGTTCAGTCCATAGGCCTACATCATGTGGCAAACCGGTGAGCATGTGGCTCTATTAGTATAGGAGATACCTGAAAACATATCACACTTTTCATCATAGTGCTTTTACCAATGCATAAAATGCATGGAGAAGTCATTTTGAATGACTGGTCCTCAGTGTTGTGAGAACGATGACTGGTTAAAATTTTTGGTGGTTTCTTGTTCAGTACATAGGCCTACATCATGTGGCAAACCGGTGAGCATGTGGCTCTATTAGTATAGGACATACCTGAAAACATATCACACTTTTCATCATAGTGCTTTTACCAATGCATAAAATGCATGGAGAACTCATTTCGAATGACTGGTCCTCAGTGTTTGTGAGAACGATGACTGGTTAAAATTTTTGGTGGTTTCTTGTTCAGTCCATAGGCCTACATCATGTGGCAAACCGGTGAGCATGTGGCTCTATTAGTATAGGAGATACCTGAAAACATATCACACTTTTCATCATAGTGCTTTTACCAATGCATAAAATGCATGGAGAAGTCATTTCGAATGACTGGTCCTCAGTGTTGTGAGAACGATGACTGGTTAAAATTTTTGGTGGTTTCTTGTTCAGTCCATAGGCCTACATCATGTGGCAAACCGGTGAGCATGTGGCTCTATTAGTATAGGAGATACCTGAAAACATATCACACTTTTCATCATAGTGCTTTTACCAATGCATAAAATGCATGGAGAAGTCATTTCGAATGACTGGTCCTCAGTGTTGTGAGAACGATGACTGGTTAAAATTTTTGGTGGTTTCTTGTTCAGTCCATAGGCCTACATCATGTGGCAAACCGGTGAGCATGTGGCTCTATTAGTATAGGAGATACCTGAAAACATATCACACTTTTCATCATAGTGCTTTTACCAATGCATAAAATGCATGGAGAAGTCATTTCGAATGACTGGTCCTCAGTGTTGTGAGAACGATGACTGGTTAAAATTTTTGGTGGTTTCTTGTTCAGTCCATAGGCCTACATCATGTGGCAAACCGGTGAGCATGTGGCTCTATTAGTATAGGAGATACCTGAAAACATATCATACTTTTCATCATAGTGCTTTTACCAATGCATAAAATGCATGGAGAAGTCATT
Organism: Ranitomeya imitator; assembly: GCF_032444005.1. NCBI lineage: Eukaryota > Metazoa > Chordata > Amphibia > Anura > Dendrobatidae > Ranitomeya > Ranitomeya imitator. The sequence goes on along the minus strand of NW_027193869.1, from coordinate 64,753 downwards.
TCGAATGACTGGTCCTCAGTGTTGTGAGAACGATGACTGGTTAAAATTTTTGGTGGTTTCTTGTTCAGTCCATAGGCCTACATCATGTGGCAAACCGGTGAGCATGTGGCTCTATTAGTATAGGAGATACCTGAAAACATATCACACTTTTCATCATAGTGCTTTTACCAATGCATAAAATGCATGGAGAAGTCATTTCGAATGACTGGTCCTCAGTGTTGTGAGAACGATGACTGGTTAAAATTTTTGGTGGTTTCTTGTTCAGTCCATAGGCCTACATCATGTGGCAAACCGGTGAGCATGTGGCTCTATTAGTATAGGAGATACCTGAAAACATATCACACTTTTCATCATAGTGCTTTTACCAATGCATAAAATGCATGGAGAAGTCATTTCGAATGACTGGTCCTCAGTGTTGTGAGAACGATGACTGGTTAAAATTTTTGGTGGTTTCTTGTTCAGTCCATTAGCCTACATCATGTGGCAAACCGGTGAGCATGTGGCTCTATTAGTATAGGAGATACCTGAAAACATATCACACTTTTCATCATAGTGCTTTTACCAATGCATAAAATGCATGGAGAAGTCATTTCGAATGACTGGTCCTCAGTGTTGTGAGAACGATGACTGGTTAAAATGTTTGGTGGTTTCTTGTTCAGTCCATAGGCCTACATCATGTGGCAAACCGGTGAGCATGTGGCTCTATTAGTATAGGAGATACCTGAAAACATATCACACTTTTCATCATAGTGCTTTTACCAATGCATAAAATGCATGGAGAAGTCATTTCGAATGACTGGTACTCAGTGTTGTGAGAACGATGACTGGTTAAAATTTTTGGTGGTTTCTTGTTCAGTCCATAGGCCTACATCATGTGGCAAACCGGTGAGCATGTGGCTCTATTAGTATAGGAGATACCTGAAAACATATCACACTTTTCATCATAGTGCTTTTACCAATGCATAAAATGCATGGAGAAGTCATTTTGAATGACTGGTCCTCAGTGTTGTGAGAACGATGACTGGTTAAAATTTTTGGTGGTTTCTTGTTCAGTACATAGGCCTACATCATGTGGCAAACCGGTGAGCATGTGGCTCTATTAGTATAGGACATACCTGAAAACATATCACACTTTTCATCATAGTGCTTTTACCAATGCATAAAATGCATGGAGAAGTCATTTCGAATGACTGGTCCTCAGTGTTGTGAGAACGATGACTGGTTAAAATTTTTGGTGGTTTCTTGTTCAGTCCATAGGCCTACATCATGTGGCAAACCGGTGAGCATGTGGCTCTATTAGTATAGGAGATACCTGAAAACATATCACACTTTTCATCATAATGCTTTTACCAATGCATAAAATGCATGGAGAAGTCATTTCGAATGACTGGTCCTCAGTGTTGTGAGAACGATGACTGGTTAAAATTTTTGGTGGTTTCTTGTTCAGTCCATTAGCCTACATCATGTGGCAAACGGGTGAGCATGTGGCTCTATTAGTATAGGAGATACCTGAAAACATATCACACTTTTCATCATAGTGCTTTTACCAATGCATAAAATGCATGGAGAACTCATTTCGAATGACTGGTCCTCAGTGTTGTGAGAACGATGACTGGTTAAAATTTTTGGTGGTTTCTTGTTCAGTCCATAGGCCTACATCATGTGGCAAACCGGTGAGCATGTGGCTCTATTAGTATAGGAGATACCTGAAAACATATCACACTTTTCATCATAGTGCTTTTACCAATGCATAAAATGCATGGAGAAGTCATTTCGAATGACTGGTCCTCAGTGTTGTGAGAACGATGACTGGTTAAAATTTTTGGTGGTTTCTTGTTCAGCCCATAGGCCTACATCATGTGGCAAACCGGTGAGCATGTGGCTCTATTAGTATAGGAGATACCTGAAAACATATCACACTTTTCATCATAGTGCTTTTACCAATGCATAAAATGCATGGAGAAGTCATTTCGAATGACTGGTCCTCAGTGTTGTGAGAACGATGACTGGTTAAAATTTTTGGTGGTTTCTTGTTCAGTCCATAGGCCTACATCATGTGGCAAACCGGTGAGCATGTGGCTCTATTAGTATAGGAGATACCTGAAAACATATCACACTTTTCATCATAGTGCTTTTACCAATGCATAAAATGCATGGAGAAGTCATTTCGAATGACTGGTCCTCAGTGTTGTGAGAACGATGACTGGTTAAAATTTTTGGTGGTTTCTTGTTCAGTCCATAGGCCTACATCATGTGGCAAACCGGTGAGCATGTGGCTCTATTAGTATAGGAGATACCTGAAAACATATCACACTTTTCATCATAGTGCTTTTACCAATGCATAAAATGCATGGAGAAGTCATTTCGAATGTCTGGTCCTCAGTGTTGTGAGAACGATGACTGGTTAAAATTTTTGGTGGTTTCTTGTTCAGTCCATAGGCCTACATCATGTGGCAAACCGGTGAGCATGTGGCTCTATTAGTATAGGAGATACCTGAAAACATATCACACTTTTCATCATAGTGCTTTTACCAATGCATAAAATGCATGGAGAAGTCATTTCGAATGACTGGTCCTCAGTGTTGTGAGAACGATGACTGGTTAAAATTTTTGGTGGTTTCTTGTTCAGTCCATAGGCCTACATCATGTGGCAAACCGGTGAGCATGTGGCTCTATTAGTATAGGAGATACCTGAAAACATATCACACTTTTCATCATAGTGCTTTTACCAATGCATAAAATGCATGGAGAAGTCATTTCGAATGACTGGTCCTCAGTGTTGTGAGAACGATGACTGGTTAAAATTTTTGGTGGTTTCTTGTTCAGTCCATTAGCCTACATCATGTGGCAAACCGGTGAGCATGTGGCTCTATTAGTATAGGAGATACCTGAAAACATATCACACTTTTCATCATAGTGCTTTTACCAATGCATAAAATGCATGGAGAAGTCATTTCGAATGACTGGTCCTCAGTGTTGTGAGAACGATGACTGGTTAAAATTTTTGGTGGTTTCTTGTTCAGTCCATAGGCCTACATCATGTGGCAAACCGGTGAGCATGTGGCTCTATTAGTATAGGAGATACCTGAAAAAATATCACACTTTTCATCATAATGCTTTTACCAATGCATAAAATGCATGGAGAAGTCATTTCGAATGACTGGTCCTCAGTGTTGTGAGAACGATGACTGGTTAAAATTTTTGGTGGTTTCTTGTTCAGTCCATTAGCCTACATCATGTGGCAAACCGGTGAGCATGTGGCTCTATTAGTATAGGAGATACCTGAAAACATATCACACTTTTCATCATAGTGCTTTTACCAATGCATAAAATGCATGGAGAAGTCATTTCGAATGACTGGTCCTCAGTGTTGTGAGAACGATGACTGGTTAAAATTTTTGGTGGTTTCTTGTTCAGTCCATAGGCCTACATCATGTGGCAAACCGGTGAGCATGTGGCTCTATTAGTATAGGAGATACCTGAAAACATATCACACTTTTCATCATAGTGCTTTTACCAATGCATAAAATGCATGGAGAAGTCATTTCGAATGACTGGTCCTCAGTGTTGTGAGAACGATGACTGGTTAAAATTTTTGGTGGTTTCTTGTTCAGTCCATAGGCCTACATCATGTGGCAAACCGGTGAGCATGTGGCTCTATTAGTATAGGAGATACCTGAAAACATATCACACTTTTCATCATAGTGCTTTTACCAATGCATAAAATGCATGGAGAAGTCATTTCGAATGACTGGTCCTCAGTGTTGTGAGAACGATGACTGGTTAAAATTTTTGGTGGTTTCTTGTTCAGTCCATAGGCCTACATCATGTGGCAAACCGGTGAGCATGTGGCTCTATTAGTATAGGAGATACCTGAAAACATATCACACTTTTCATCATAGTGCTTTTACCAATGCATAAAATGCATGGAGAAGTCATTTCGAATGACTGGTCCTCAGTGTTGTGAGAACGATGACTGGTTAAAATTTTTGGTGGTTTCTTGTTCAGTCCATAGGCCTACATCATGTGGCAAACCGGTGAGCATGTGGCTCTATTAATATAGGAGATACCTGAAAACATATCACACTTTTCATCATAGTGCTTTTACCAATGCATAAAATGCATGGAGAAGTCATTTCGAATGACTGGTCCTCAGTGTTGTGAGAACGATGACTGGTTAAAATTTTTGGTGGTTTCTTGTTCAGTCCATAGGCCTACATCATGTGGCAAACCGGTGAGCATGTGGCTCTATTAGTATAGGAGATACCTGAAAACATATCACACTTTTCATCATAGTGCTTTTACCAATGCATAAAATGCATGGAGAAGTCATTTCGAATGACTGGTCCTCAGTGTTGTGAGAACGATGACTGGTTAAAATTTTTGGTGGTTTCTTGTTCAGTCCATAGGCCTACATCATGTGGCAAACCGGTGAGCATGTGGCTCTATTAGTATAGGAGATACCTGAAAACATATCACACTTTTCATCATAGTGCTTTTACCAATGCATAAAATGCATGGAGAAGTCATTTCGAATGACTGGTCCTCAGTGTTGTGAGAACGATGACTGGTTAAAATTTTTGGTGGTTTCTTGTTCAGTCCATAGGCCTACATCATGTGGCAAACCGGTGAGCATGTGGCTCTATTAGTATAGGAGATACCTGAAAACATATCACACTTTTCATCATAGTGCTTTTACCAATGCATAAAATGCATGGAGAAGTCATTTCGAATGACTGGTCCTCAGTGTTGTGAGAACGATGACTGGTTAAAATTTTTGGTGGTTTCTTGTTCAGTCCATAGGCCTACATCATGTGGCAAACCGGTGAGCATGTGGCTCTATTAGTATAGGAGATACCTGAAAACATATCACACTTTTCATCATAGTGCTTTTACCAATGCATAAAATGCATGGAGAAGTCATTTCGAATGACTGGTCCTCAGTGTTGTGAGAACGATGACTGGTTAAAATTTTTGGTGGTTTCTTGTTCAGTCCATAGGCCTACATCATGTGGCAAACCGGTGAGCATGTGGCTCTATTAGTATAGGAGATACCTGAAAACATATCACACTTTTCATCATAGTGCTTTTACCAATGCATAAAATGCATGGAGAAGTCATTTCGAATGACTGGTCCTCAGTGTTGTGAGAACGATGACTGGTTAAAATTTTTGGTGGTTTCTTGTTCAGTCCATAGGCCTACATCATGTGGCAAACCGGTGAGCATGTGGCTCTATTAGTATAGGAGATACCTGAAAACATATCACACTTTTCATCATAGTGCTTTTACCAATGCATAAAATGCATGGAGAAGTCATTTCGAATGACTGGTCCTCAGTGTTGTGAGAACGATGACTGGTTAAAATTTTTGGTGGTTTCTTGTTCAGTCCATAGGCCTACATCATGTGGCAAACCGGTGAGCATGTGGCTCTATTAGTATAGGAGATACCTGAAAACATATCACACTTTTCATCATAGTGCTTTTACCAATGCATAAAATGCATGGAGAAGTCATTTCGAATGACTGGTCCTCAGTGTTGTGAGAACGATGACTGGTTAAAATTTTTGGTGGTTTCTTGTTCAGTACATAGGCCTACATCATGTGGCAAACCGGTGAGCATGTGGCTCTATTAGTATAGGAGATACCTGAAAACATATCACACTTTTCATCATAGTGCTTTTACCAATGCATAAAATGCATGGAGAAGTCATTTCGAATGACTGGTCCTCAGTGTTGTGAGAACGATGACTGGTTAAAATTTTTGGTGGTTTCTTGTTCAGTCCATAGGCCTACATCATGTGGCAAACCGGTGAGCATGTGGCTCTATTAGTATAGGAGATACCTGAAAACATATCACACTTTTCATCATAGTGCTTTTACCAATGCATAAAATGCATGGAGAAGTCATTTCGAATGACTGGTCCTCAGTGTTGTGAGAACGATGACTGGTTAAAATTTTTGGTGGTTTCTTGTTCAGTCCATAGGCCTACATCATGTGGCAAACCGGTGAGCATGTGGCTCTATTAGTATAGGAGATACCTGAAAACATATCACACTTTTCATCATAGTGCTTTTACCAATGCATAAAATGCATGGAGAAGTCATTTCGAATGACTGGTCCTCAGTGTTGTGAGAACGATGACTGGTTAAAATTTTTGGTGGTTTCTTGTTCAGTCCATAGGCCTACATCATGTGGCAAACCGGTGAGCATGTGGCTCTATTAGTATAGGAGATACCTGAAAACATATCACACTTTTCATCATAGTGCTTTTACCAATGCATAAAATGCATGGAGAAGTCATTTCGAATGACTGGTCCTCAGTGTTGTGAGAACGATGACTGGTTAAAATTTTTGGTGGTTTCTTGTTCAGTCCATAGGCCTACATCATGTGGCAAACCGGTGAGCATGTGGCTCTATTAGTATAGGTGATACCTGAAAACATATCACACTTTTCATCATAGTGCTTTTACCAATGCATAAAATGCATGGAGAAGTCATTTCGAATGACTGGTCCTCAGTGTTGTGAGAACGATGACTGGTTAAAATTTTTGGTGGTTTCTTGTTCAGTCCATAGGCCTACATCATGTGGCAAACCAGTGAGCATGTGGCTCTATTAGTATAGGAGATACCTGAAAACATATCACACTTTTCATCATAGTGCTTTTACCAATGCATAAAATGCATGGAGAAGTCATTTCGCATGACTGGTCCTCAGTGTTGTGAGAACGATGACTGGTTAAAATTTTTGGTGGTTTCTTGTTCAGTCCATTAGCCTACATCATGTGGCAAACCGGTGAGCATGTGGCTCTATTAGTATAAGAGATACCTGAAAACATATCACACTTTTCATCATAGTGCTTTTACCAATGCATAAAATGCATGGAGAAGTCATTTCGAATGACTGGTCCTCAGTGTTGTGAGAACGATGACTGGTTAAAATTTTTGGTGGTTTCTTGTTCAGTCCATAGACCTACATCATGTTGCAAACCGGTGAGCATGTGGCTCTATTTGTATAGGAGATACCTGAAAACATATCACACTTTTCATCATAGAGCTTTTACCAATGCATAAAATGCATGGAGAAGTCATTTCGAATGACTGGTCCTCAGTGTTGTGAGAACGATGACTGGTTAAAATTTTTGGTGGTTTCTTGTTCAGTCCATTAGCCTACATCATGTGGCAAACCGGTGAGCATGTGGCTCTATAGGTATAGGAGATACCTGAAAACATATCACACTTTTCATCATAGTGCTTTTACCAATGCATAAAATGCATGGAGAAGTCATTTCGAATGACTGGTCCTCAGTGTTGTGAGAACGATGACTGGTTAAAATTTTTGGTGGTTTCTTGTTCAGTCCATAGGCCTACATCATGTGGCAAACCGGTGAGCATGTGGCTCTATTAGTATAGGAGATACCTGAAAACATATCACACTTTTCATCATAGTGCTTTTACCAATGCATAAAATGCATGGAGAAGTCATTTCGAATGACTGGTCCTCAGTGTTGTGAGAACGATGACTGGTTAAAATTTTTGGTGGTTTCTTGTTCAGTCCATAGGCCTACATCATGTGGCAAACCGGTGAGCATGTGGCTCTATTAGTATAGGAGATACCTGAAAATATATCACACATTTCATCATAGTGCTTTTACCAATGCATAAAATGACTGGAGAAGTCATTTCGAATGACTGGTCCTCAGTGTTGTGAGAACGATGACTGGTTAAAATTTTTGGTGGTTTCTTGTTCAGTCCATAGGCCTACATCATGTGGCAAACCGGTGAGCATGTGGCTCTATTAGTATAGGAGATACCTGAAAACATATCACACTTTTCATCATAGTGCTTTTACCAATGCATAAAATGCATGGAGAAGTCATTTCGAATGACTGGTCCTCAGTGTTGTGAGAACGATGACTGGTTAAAATTTTTGGTGGTTTCTTGTTCAGTCCATAGGCCTACATCATGTGGCAAACCGGTGAGCATGTGGCTCTATTAGTATAGGAGATACCTGAAAACATATCACACTTTTCATCATAGTGCTTTTACCAATGCATAAAATGCATGGAGAAGTCATTTCGAATGACTGGTCCTCAGTGTTGTGAGAACGATGACTGGTTAAAATTTTTGGTGGTTTCTTGTTCAGTCCATAGGCCTACATCATGTGGCAAACCGGTGAGCATATCTCCTATACTAATAGAGCCACATGCTCACCGGTTTGCCACATGATGTAGGCCTATGGACTGAACAAGAAACCACCAAAAATTTTAACCAGTCATCGTTCTCACAACACTGAGGACCAGTCATTCGAAATGACTTCTCCATGCATTTTATGCATTGGTAAAAGCACTATGATTGAAAAGTGTGATAAGTTTTCAGGTATCTCCTATACTAACAGAGCCACATGCTCACCGGTTTGCCACATGATGTAGGCCTATGGACTGAACAAGAAACCACCAAAAATTTTAACCAGTCATCGTTCTCACAACACTGAGGACCAGTCATTCGAAATGACTTCTCCATGCATTTTATGCATTGGTAAAAGCACTATGATGAAAAGTGTGATATGTTTTCAGGTATCTCCTATACTAATAGAGCCACATGCTCACCGGTTTGCCACATGATGTAGGCCTATGGACTGAACAAGAAACCACCAAAAATTTTAACCAGTCATCGTTCTCACAACACTGAGGACCAGTCATTCGAAATGACTTCTCCATGCATTTTATGCATTGGTAAAAGCACTATGATGAAAAGTGTGATATGTTTTCAGGTATCTCCTATACTAATAGAGCCACATGCTCACCGGTTTGCCACATGATGTAGGCCTATGGACTGAACAAGAAACCACCAAAAATTTTAACCAGTCATCGTTCTCACAACACTGAGGACCAGTCATTCGAAATGACTTCTCCATGCATTTTATGCATTGGTAAAAGCACTATGATGAAAAGTGTGATATGTTTTCAGGTATCTCCTATACTAATAGAGCCACATGCTCACCGGTTTGCCACATGATGTAGGCCTATGGACTGAACAAGAAACCACCAAAAATTTTAACCAGTCATCGTTCTCACAACACTGAGGACCAGTCATTCGAAATGACTTCTCCATGCATTTTATGCATTGGTAAAAGCACTATGATGAAAAGTGTGATATGTTTTCAGGTATCTCCTATACTAATAGAGCCACATGCTCACCGGTTTGCCACATGATGTAGGCCTATGGACTGAACAAGAAACCACCAAAAATTTTAACCAGTCATCGTTCTCACAACACTGAGGACCAGTCATTCGAAATGACTTCTCCATGCATTTTATGCATTGGTAAAAGCACTATGATTGAAAAGTGTGATAAGTTTTCAGGTATCTCCTATACTGATAGAGCCACATGCTCACCGGTTTGCCACATGATGTAGGCCTATGGACTGAACAAGAAACCACCAAAAATTTTAACCAGTCATCGTTCTCACAACACTGAGGACCAGTCATTCGAAATGACTTCTCCATGCATTTTATGCATTGGTAAGAGCACTATGATGAAAAGTGTGATATGTTTTCAGGTATCTCCTATACTAATAGAGCCACATGCTCACCGGTTTGCCACATGATGTAGGCCTATGGACTGAACAAGAAACCACCAAAAATTTTAACCAGTCATCGTTCTCACAACACTGAGGACCAGTCATTCGAAATGACTTCTCCATGCATTTTATGCATTGGTAAAAGCACTATGATGAAAAGTGTGATATGTTTTCAGGTATCTCCTATACTAATAGAGCCACATGCTCACCGCTTTGCCACATGATGTAGGCCTATGGACTGAACAAGAAACCACCAAAAATTTTAACCAGTCATCGTTCTCACAACACTGAGGACCAGCCATTCGAAATGACTTCTCCATGCATTTTATGCATTGGTAAAAGCACTATGATGAAAAGTGTGATATGTTTTCAGGTATCTCCTATACTAATAGAGCCACATGCTCACCGGTTTGCCACATGATGTAGGCCTATGGACTGAACAAGAAACCACCAAAAATTTTAACCAGTCATCGTTCTCACAACACTGAGGACCAGTCATTCGAAATGACTTCTCCATGCATTTTATGCATTGGTAAAAGCACTATGATGAAAAGTGTGATATGTTTTCAGGTATCTCCTATACTAATAGAGCCACATGCTCACCGGTTTGCCACATGATGTAGGCCTATGGACTGAACAAGAAACCACCAAAAATTTTAACCAGTCATCGTTCTCACAACACTGAGGACCAGTCATTTGAAATGACTTCTCCATGCATTTTATGCATTGGCAAAAGCACTATGATGAAAAGTGTGATATGTTTTCAGGTATCTCCTATACTAATAGAGCCACATGCTCACCGGTTTGCCACATGATGTAGGCCTATGGACTGAACAAGAAACCACCAAAAATTTTAACCAGTCATCGTTCTCACAACACTGAGGACCAGTCATTCGAAATGACTTCTCCATGCATTTTATGCATTGGTAAAAGCACTATGATGAAAAGTGTGATATGTTTTCAGGTATCTCCTATACTAATAGAGCCACATGCTCACCGGTTTGCCACATGATGTAGGCCTATGGACTGAACAAGAAACCACCAAAAATTTTAACCAGTCATCGTTCTCACAACACTGAGGACCAGTCATTCGAAATGACTTCTCCATGCATTTTATGCATTGGTAAAAGCACTATGATGAAAAGTGTGATATGTTTTCAGGTATCTCCTATACTGATAGAGCCACATGCTCACCGGTTTGCCACATGATGTAGGCCTATGGACTGAACAAGAAACCACCAAAAATTTTAACCAGTCATCGTTCTCACAACACTGAGGACCAGTCATTCGAAATGACTTCTCCATGCATTTTATGCATTGGTAAAAGCACTATGATGAAAAGTGTGATATGTTTTCAGGTATCTCCTATACTAATAGAGCCACATGCTCACCGGTTTGCCACATGATGTAGGCCTATGGACTGAACAAGAAACCACCAAAAATTTTAACCAGTCATCGTTCTCACAACACTGAGGACCAGTCATTCGAAATGACTTCTCCATGCATTTTATGCATTGGTAAAAGCACTATGATGAAAAGTGTGATATGTTTTCAGGTATCTCCTATACTAATAGAGCCACATGCTCACCGGTTTGCCACATGATGTAGGCCTATGGACTGAACAAGAAACCACCAAAAATTTTAACCAGTCATCGTTCTCACAACACTGAGGACCAGTCATTCGAAATGACTTCTCCATGCATTTTATGCATTGGTAAAAGCACTATGATGAAAAGTGTGATATGTTTTCAGGTATCTCCTATACTAATAGAGCCACATGCTCACCGGTTTGCCACATGATGTAGGCCTATGGACTGAACAAGAAACCACCAAAAATTTTAACCAGTCATCGTTCTCACAACACTGAGGACCAGTCATTCGAAATGACTTCTCCATGCATTTTATGCATTGGTAAAAGCACTATGATGAAAAGTGTGATATGTTTTCAGGTATCTCCTATACTGATAGCGCCACATGCTCACCGGTTTGCCACATGATGTAGGCCTATGGACTGAACAAGAAACCACCAAAAATTTTAACCAGTCATCGTTCTCACAACACTGAGGACCAGTCATTCGAAATGACTTCTCCATGCATTTTATGCATTGGTAAAAGCACTATGATGAAAAGTGTGATATGTTTTCAGGTATCTCCTATACTAATAGAGCCACATGCTCACCGGTTTGCCACATGATGTAGGCCTATGGACTGAACAAGAAACCACCAAAAATTTTAACCAGTCATCGTTCTCACAACACTGAGGACCAGTCATTCGAAATGACTTCTCCATGCATTTTATGCATTGGTAAAAGCACTATGATGAAAAGTGTGATATGTTTTCAGGTATCTCCTATACTAATAGAGCCACATGCTCACCGGTTTGCCACATGATGTAGGCCTATGGACTGAACAAGAAACCACCAAAAATTTTAACCAGTCATCGTTCTCACAACACTGAGGACCAGTCATTCGAAATGACTTCTCCATGCATTTTATGCATTGGTAAAAGCACTATGATGAAAAGTGTGATATGTTTTCAGGTATCTCCTATACTAATAGAGCCACATGCTCACCGGTTTGCCACATGATGTAGGCCTATGGACTGAACAAGAAACCACCAAAAATTTTAACCAGTCATCGTTCTCACAACATTGAGGACCAGTCATTCGAAATGACTTCTCCATGCATTTTATGCATTGGTAAAAGCACTATGATGAAAAGTGTGATATGTTTTCAGGTATCTCCTATACTAATAGAGCCACATGCTCACCGGTTTGCCACATGATGTAGGCCTATGGACTGAACAAGAAACCACCAAAAATTTTAACCAGTCATCGTTCTCACAACACTGAGGACCAGTCATTCGAAATGACTTCTCCATGCATTTTATGCATTGGTAAAAGCACTATGATGAAAAGTGTGATATGTTTTCAGGTATCTCCTATACTAATAGAGCCACATGCTCACCGGTTTGCCACATGATGTAGGCCTATGGACTGAACAAGAAACCACCAAAAATTTTAACCAGTCATCGTTCTCACAACACTGAGGACCAGTCATTCGAAATGACTTCTCCATGCATTTTATGCATTGGTAAAAGCACTATGTATGATGAAAAGTGTGATTATGTTTTCAGGTATCTCCTATACTAATAGAGCCACATGCTCACCGGTTTGCCACATGATGTAGGCCTATGGACTGAACAAGAAACCACCAAAAATTTTAAGCCAGTCATCGTTCTCACAACACTGAGGACCAGTCATTCGAAATGACTTCTCCATGCATTTTATGCATTGGTAAAAGCACTATGATGAAAAGTGTGATATGTTTTCAGGTATCTCCTATACTAATAGAGCCACATGCTCACCGGTTTGCCACATGATGTAGGCCTATGGACTGAACAAGAAACCACCAAAAATTTTAACCAGTCATCGTTCTCACAACACTGAGGACCAGTCATTCGAAATGACTTCTCCATGCATTTTATGCATTGGTAAAAGCACTATGATGAAAAGTGTGATATGTTTTCAGGTATCTCCTATACTAATAGAGCCACATGCTCACCGGTTTGCCACATGATGTAGGCCTATGGACTGAACAAGAAACCACCAAAAATTTTAACCAGTCATCGTTCTCACAACACTGAGGACCAGTCATTCGAAATGACTTCTCCATGCATTTTATGCATTGGTAAAAGCACTATGATGAAAAGTGTGATATGTTTTCAGGTATCTCCTATACTAATAGAGCCACATGCTCACCGGTTTGCCACATGATGTAGGCCTATGGACTGAACAAGAAACCACCAAAAATTTTAACCAGTCATCGTTCTCACAACACTGAGGACCAGTCATTCGAAATGACTTCTCCATGCATTTTATGCATTGGTAAAAGCACTATGATGAAAAGTGTGATATGTTTTCAGGTATCTCCTATACTAATAGAGGCACATGCTCACCGGTTTGCCACATGATGTAGGCCTATGGACTGAACAAGAAACCACCAAAAATTTTAACCAGTCATCGTTCTCACAACACTGAGGACCAGTCATTCGAAATGACTTCTCCATGCATTTTATGCATTGGTAAAAGCACTATGATGAAAAGTGTGATATGTTTTCAGGTATCTCCTATACTAATAGAGCCACATGCTCACCGGTTTGCCACATGATGTAGGCCTATGGACTGAACAAGAAACCACCAAAAATTTTAACCAGTCATCGTTCTCACAACACTGAGGACCAGTCATTCGAAATGACTTCTCCATGCATTTTATGCATTGGTAAAAGCACTATGATGAAAAGTGTGATATGTTTTCAGGTATCTCCTATACTAATAGAGCCACATGCTCACCGGTTTGCCACATGATGTAGGCCTATGGACTGAACAAGAAACCACCAAAAATTTTAACCAGTCATCGTTCTCACAACACTGAGGACCAGTCATTCGAAATGACTTCTCCATGCATTTTATGCATTGGTAAAAGCACTATGATGAAAAGTGTGATATGTTTTCAGGTATCTCCTATACTAATAGAGCCACATGCTCACCGGTTTGCCACATGATGTAGGCCTATGGACTGAACAAGAAACCACCAAAAATTTTAACGCAGTCATCGTTCTCACAACACTGAGGACCAGTCATTCGAAATGACTTCTCCATGCATTTTATGCATTGGTAAAAGCACTATGATGAAAAGTGTGATATGTTTTCAGGTATCTCCTATACTAATAGAGCCACATGCTCACCGGTTTGCCACATGATGTAGGCCTATGGACTGAACAAGAAACCACCAAAAATTTTAACCAGTCATCGTTCTCACAACACTGAGGACCAGACATTCGAAATGACTTCTCCATGCATTTTATGCATTGGTAAAAGCACTATGATGAAAAGTGTGATATGTTTTCAGGTATCTCCTATACTAATAGAGCCACATGCTCACCGGTTTGCCACATGATGTAGGCCTATGGACTGAACAAGAAACCACCAAAAATTTTAACCAGTCATCGTTCTCACAACACTGAGGACCAGTCATTCGAAATGACTTCTCCATGCATTTTATGCATTGGTAAAAGCACTATGATGAAAAGTGTGATATGTTTTCAGGTATCTCCTATACTAATAGAGCCACATGCTCACCGGTTTGCCACATGATGTAGGCCTATGGACTGAACAAGAAACCACCAAAAATTTTAACCAGTCATCGTTCTCACAACACTGAGGACCAGTCATTCGAAATGACTTCTCCATGCATTTTATGCATTGGTAAAAGCACTATGATGAAAAGTGTGATATGTTTTCAGGTATCTCCTATACTAATAGAGGCACATGCTCACCGGTTTGCCACATGATGTAGGCCTATGGACTGAACAAGAAACCACCAAAAATTTTAACCAGTCATCGTTCTCACAACACTGAGGACCAGTCATTCGAAATGACTTCTCCATGCATTTTATGCATTGGTAAAAGCACTATGATGAAAAGTGTGATATGTTTTCAGGTATCTCCTATACTAATAGAGCCACATGCTCACCGGTTTGCCACATGATGTAGGCCTATGGACTGAACAAGAAACCACCAAAAATTTTAACCAGTCATCGTTCTCACAACACTGAGGACCAGTCATTCGAAATGACTTCTCCATGCATTTTATGCATTGGTAAAAGCACTATGATGAAAAGTGTGATATGTTTTCAGGTATCTCCTATACTAATAGAGGCCACATGCTCACCGGTTTGCCACATGATGTAGGCCTATGGACTGAACAAGAAACCACCAAAAATTTTAACCAGTCATCGTTCCTCACAACACTGAGGACCAGTCATTCGAAATAACTTCTCCATGCATTTTATGCATTGGTAAAAGCACTATGATGAAAAGTGTGATATGTTTTCAGGTATCTCCTATACTAATAGAGCCACATGCTCACCGGTTTGCCACATGATGTAGGCCTATGGACTGAACAAGAAACCACCAAAAATTTTAACCAGTCATCGTTCTCACAACACTGAGGACCAGTCATTCGAAATGACTTCTCCATGCATTTTATGCATTGGTAAAAGCACTATGATGAAAAGTGTGATATGTTTTCAGGTATCTCCTATACTAATAGAGCCACATGCTCACCGGTTTGCCACATGATGTAGGCCTATGGACTGAACAAGAAACCACCAAAAATTTTAACCAGTCATTGTTCTCACAACACTGAGGACCAGTCATTCGAAATGACTTCTCCATGCATTTTATGCATTGGTAAAAGCACTATGATGAAAAGTGTGATATGTTTTCAGGTATCTCCTATACTAATAGAGCCACATGCTCACCGGTTTGCCTACATGATGTAGGCCTATGGACTGAACAAGAAACCACCAAAAATTTTAACCAGTCATCGTCTCTCACAACACTGAGGACCAGTCATTCGAAATGACTTCTCCATGCATTTTATGCATTGGTAAAAGCACTATGATGAAAAGTGTGATATGTTTTCAGGTATCTCCTATACTAATAGAGCCACATGCTCACCGCGGTTTGCCACATGATGTAGGCCTATGGACTGAACAAGAAACCACCAAAAAATTTTAACCAGTCTATCGTTCTCACAACACTGAGGACCAGTCATTCGAAATGACTTCTCCATGCATTTTATGCATTGGTAAAAGCACTATGATGAAAAGTGTGATATGTTTTCAGGTATCTCCTATACTAATAGAGCCACATGCTCACCGGTTTGCCACATGATGTAGGCCTATGGACTGAACAAGAAACCACCAAAAATTTTAACCAGTCATCGTTCTCACAACACTGAGGACCAGTCATTCGAAATGACTTCTCCATGCATTTTATGCATTGGTAAAAGCACTATGATGAAAAGTGTGATATGTTTTCAGGTATCTCCTATACTAATAGAGCCACATGCTCACCGGTTTGCCACATGATGTAGGCCTATGGACTGAACAAGAAACCACCAAAAATTTTAACCAGTCATCGTTCTCTACAACACTGAGGACCAGTCATTCGAAATGACTTCTCCATGCATTTTATGCATTGGTAAAAGCACTATGATGAAAAGTGTGATATGTTTTCAGGTATCTCCTATACTAATAGAGCCACATGCTCACCGGTTTGCCACATGATGTAGGCCTATGGACTGAACAAGAAACCACCAAAAATTTTAACCAGTCATCGTTCTCACAACACTGAGGACCAGTCATTCGAAATGACTTCTCCATGCATTTTATGCATTGGTAAAAGCACTATGATGAAAAGTGTGATATGTTTTCAGGTATCTCCTATACGAATAGAGCCACATGCTCACCGGTTTGCCACATGATGTAGGCCTATGGACTGAACAAGAAACCACCAAAAATTTTAACACAGTCATCGTTCTCACAACACTGAGGACCAGTCATTCGAAATGACTTCTCCATGCATTTTATGCATTGGTAAAAGCACTATGATGAAAAGTGTGATATGTTTTCAGGTATCTCCTATACTAATAGAGCCACATGCTCACCGGTTTGCCACATGATGTAGGCCTATGGACTGAACAAGAAACCACCAAAAATTTTAACCAGTCATCGTTCTCACAACACTGAGGACCAGTCATTCGAAATGACTTCTCCATGCATTTTATGCATTGGTAAAAGCACTATGATGAAAAGTGTGATATGTTTTCAGGTATCTCCTATACTAATAGAGCCACATGCTCACCGGTTTGCCACATGATGTAGGCCTATGGACTGAACAAGAAACCACCAAAAATTTTAACCAGTCATCGTTCTCACAACATTGAGGACCAGTCATTCGAAATGACTTCTCCATGCATTTTATGCATTGGTAAAAGCACTATGATGAAAAGTGTGATATGTTTTCAGGTATCTCCTATACTAATAGAGCCACATGCTCACCGGTTTGCCACATGATGTAGGCCTATGGACTGAACAAGAAACCACCAATAAATTTTAACCCAGTCATCGTTCTCACAACACTGAGGACCAGTCATTTCGAAATGACTTCTCCATGCATTTTATGCATTGGGTTGATGAAAAGTGTGATATGTTTTCAGGTATCTCCTATACTAATAGAGCCACATGCTCACCGGTTTGCCACATGATGTAGGCCTATGGACTGAACAAGAAACCACCAAAAATTTTAACCAGTCATCGTTCTCACAACACTGAGGACCAGTCATTCGAAATGACTTCTCCATGCATTTTATGCATTGGTAAAAGCACTATGATGAAAAGTGTGATATGTTTTCAGGTATCTCCTATACTAATAGAGCCACATGCTCACCGGTTTGCCACATGATGTAGGCCTATGGACTGAACAAGAAACCACCAAAAATTTTAACCAGTCATCGTTCTCACAACACTGAGGACCAGTCATTCGAAATGACTTCTCCATGCATTTTATGCATTGGTAAAAGCACTATGATGAAAAGTGTGATATGTTTTCAGGTATCTCCTATACTAATAGAGCCACATGCTCACCGGTTTGCCACATGATGTAGGCCTATGGACTGAACAAGAAACCACCAAAAATTTTAACCAGTCATCGTTCTCACAACACTGAGGACCAGTCATTCGAAATGACTTCTCCATGCATTTTATGCATTGGTAAAAGCACTATGATGAAAAGTGTGATATGTTTTCAGGTATCTCCTATACTAATAGAGCCACATGCTCACCGGTTTGCCACATGATGTAGGCCTATGGACTGAACAAGAAACCACCAAAATTTTAACCAGTCATCGTTCTCACAACACTGAGGACCAGTCATTCGAAATGACTTCTCCATGCATTTTATGCATTGGTAAAAGCACTATGATGAAAAGTGTGATATGTTTTCAGGTATCTCCTATACTAATAGAGCCACATGCTCACCGGTTTGCCACATGATGTAGGCCTATGGACTGAACAAGAAACCACCAAAAATTTTAACCAGTCATCGTTCTCACAACACTGAGGACCAGTCATTCGAAATGACTTCTCCATGCATTTTATGCATTGGTAAAAGCACTATCGATGAAAAGTGTGATATGTTTTCAGGTATCTCCTATACTAATAGAGCCACATGCTCACCGGTTTGCCACATGATGTAGGCCTATGGACTGAACAAGAAACCACCAAAAATTTTAACCAGTCATCGTTCTCACAACACTGAGGACCAGTCATTCGAAATGACTTCTCCATGCATTTTATGCATTGGTAAAAGCACTATGATGAAAAGTGTGATATGTTTTCAGGTATCTCCTATACTAATAGAGCCACATGCTCACCTGGTTTGCCACATGATGTAGGCCTATGGACTGAACAAGAAACCACCAAAAATTTTAACCAGTCATCGTTCTCACAACACTGAGGACCAGTCATTCGAAATGACTTCTCCATGCATTTTATGCATTGGTAAAAGCACTATGATGAAAAGTGTGATATGTTTTCAGGTATCTCCTATACTAATAGAGCCACATGCTCACGGTTTGCCACATGATGTAGGCCTATGGACTGAACAAGAAACCACCAAAAATTTTAACCAGTCATCGTTCTCACAACACTGAGGACCAGTCATTCGAAATGACTTCTCCATGCATTTTATGCATTGGTAAAAGCACTATGATGAAAAGTGTGATATGTTTTCAGGTATCTCCTATACTAATAGAGCCACATGCTCACCGGTTTGCCACATGATGTAGGCCTATGGACTGAACAAGAAACCACCAAAAATTTTAACCAGTCATCGTTCTCACAACACTGAGGACCAGTCATTCGAAATGACTTCTCCATGCATTTTATGCATTGGTAAAAGCACTATGATGAAAAGTGTGATGTTTTCAGGTATCTCCTATACTAATAGAGCCACATGCTCACCGGTTTGCCACATGATGTAGGCCTATGGACTGAACAAGAAACCACCAAAAATTTTAACCAGTCATCGTTCTCACAACACTGAGGACCAGTCATTCGAAATGACTTCTCCATGCATTTTATGGATTGGTAAAAGCACTATGATGAAAAGTGTGATATGTTTTCAGGTATCTCCTATACTAATAGAGCCACATGCTCACCGGTTTGCCACATGATGTAGGCCTATGGACTGAACAAGAAACCACCAAAAATTTTAACCAGTCATCGTTCTCACAACACTGAGGACCAGTCATTCGAAATGACTTCTCCATGCATTTTATGCATTGGTAAAAGCACTATGATGAAAAGTGTGATATGTTTTCAGGTATCTCCTATACTAATAGAGCCACATGCTCACCGGTTTGCCACATGATGTAGGCCTATGGACTGAACAAGAAACCACCAAAAATTTTAACCAGTCATCGTTCTCACAACACTGAGGACCAGTCATTCGAAATGACTTCTCCATGCATTTTATGCATTGGTAAAAGCACTATGATGAAAAGTGTGATATGTTTTCAGGTATCTCCTATACTAATAGAGCCACATGCTCACCGGTTTGCCACATGATGTAGGCCTATGGACTGAACAAGAAACCACCAAAAATTTTAACCAGTCATCGTTCTCACAACACTGAGGACCAGTCATTCGAAATGACTTCTCCATGCATTTTATGCATTGGTAAAAGCACTATGATGAAAAGTGTGATATGTTTTCAGGTATCTCCTATACTAATAGAGCCACATGCTCACCGGTTTGCCACATGATGTAGGCCTATGGACTGAACAAGAAACCACTAAAAATTTTAACCAGTCATCGTTCTCACAACACTGAGGACCAGTCATTCGAAATGACTTCTCCATGCATTTTATGCATTGGTAAAAGCACTATGATGAAAAGTGTGATATGTTTTCAGGTATCTCCTATACTAATAGAGCCACATGCTCACCGGTTTGCCACATGATGTAGGCCTATGGACTGAACAAGAAAACACCAAAAATTTTAACCAGTCATCGTTCTCACAACACTGAGGACCAGTCATTCGAAATGACTTCTCCATGCATTTTATGCATTGGTAAAAGCACTATGATGAAAAGTGTGATATGTTTTCAGGTATCTCCTATACTAATAGAGCCACATGCTCACCGGTTTGCCACATGATGTAGGCCTATGGACTGAACAAGAAACCACCAAAAATTTTAACCAGTCATCGTTCTCACAACACTGAGGACCAGTCATTCGAAATGACTTCTCCATGCATTTTATGCATTGGTAAAAGCACTATGATGAAAAGTGTCGATATGTTTTCAGGTATCTCCTATACTAATAGAGCCACATGCTCACCGGTTTGCCACATGATGTAGGCCTATGGACTGAACAAGAAACCACCAAAAATTTTAACCAGTCATCGTTCTCACAACACTGAGGACCAGTCATTCGAAATGACTTCTCCATGCATTTTATGCATTGGTAAAAGCACTATGATGAAAAGTGTGATATGTTTTCAGGTATCTCCTATACTAATAGAGCCACATGCTCACCGGTTTGCCACATGATGTAGGCCTATGGACTGAACAAGAAACCACCAAAAATTTTAACCAGTCATCGTTCTCACAACACTGAGGACCAGTCATTCGAAATGACTTCTCCATGCATTTTATGCATTGGTAAAAGCACTATGATGAAAAGTGTGATATGTTTTCAGGTATCTCCTATACTAATAGAGCCACATGCTCATCGGTTTGCCACATGATGTAGGCCTATGGACTGAACAAGAAACCACCAAAATTTTAACCAGTCATCGTTCTCACAACACTGAGGACCAGTCATTCGAAATGACTTCTCCATGCATTTTATGCATTGGTAAAAGCACTATGATGAAAAGTGTGATATGTTTTCAGGTATCTCCTATACTAATAGAGCCACATGCTCACCGGTTTGCCACATGATGTAGGCCTATGGACTGAACAAGAAACCACCAAAAATTTTAACCAGTCATCGTTCTCACAACACTGAGGACCAGTCATTCGAAATGACTTCTCCATGCATTTTATGCATTGGTAAAAGCACTATGATGAAAAGTGTGATATGTTTTCAGGTATCTCCTATACTAATAGAGCCACATGCTCACCGGTTTGCCACATGATGTAGGCCTATGGACTGAACAAGAAACCACCAAAAATTTTAACCAGTCATCGTTCTCACAACACTGAGGACCAGTCATTCGAAATGACTTCTCCATGCATTTTATGCATTGGTAAAAGCACTATGATGAAAAGTGTGATATGTTTTCAGGTATCTCCTATACTAATAGAGCCACATGCTCACCGGTTTGCCACATGATGTAGGCCTATGGACTGAACAAGAAACCACCAAAAATTTTAACCAGTCATCGTTCTCACAACACTGAGGACCAGTCATTCGAAATGACTTCTCCATGCATTTTATGCATTGGTAAAAGCACTATGATGAAAAGTGTGATATGTTTTCAGGTATCTCCTATACTAATAGAGCCACATGCTCACCGGTTTGCCACATGATGTAGGCCTATGGACTGAACAAGAAACCACCAAAAATTTTAACCAGTCATCGTTCTCACAACACTGAGGACCAGTCATTCGAAATGACTTCTCCATGCATTTTATGCATTGGTAAAAGCACTATGATGAAAAGTGTGATATGTTTTCAGGTATCTCCTATACTAATAGAGCCACATGCTCACCGGTTTGCCACATGATGTAGGCCTATGGACTGAACAAGAAACCACCAAAAATTTTAACCAGTCATCGTTCTCACAACACTGAGGACCAGTCATTCGAAATGACTTCTCCATGCATTTTATGCATTGGTAAAAGCACTATGATGAAAAGTGTGATATGTTTTCAGGTATCTCCTATACTAATAGAGCCACATGCTCACCGGTTTGCCACATGATGTAGGCCTATGGACTGAACAAGAAACCACCAAAAATTTTAACCAGTCATCGTTCTCACAACACTGAGGACCAGTCATTCGAAATGACTTCTCCATGCATTTTATGCATTGGTAAAAGCACTATGATGAAAAGTGTGATATGTTTTCAGGTATCTCCTATACTAATAGAGCCACATGCTCACCGGTTTGCCACATGATGTAGGCCTATGGACTGAACAAGAAACCACCAAAAATTTTAACCAGTCATCGTTCTCACAACACTGAGGACCAGTCATTCGAAATGACTTCTCCATGCATTTTATGCATTGGTAAAAGCACTATGATGAAAAGTGTGATATGTTTTCAGGTATCTCCTATACTAATAGAGCCACATGCTCACCGGTTTGCCACATGATGTAAGGCCTATGGACTGAACAAGAAACCACCAAAAATTTTAACCAGTCATCGTTCTCACAACACTGAGGACCAGTCATTCGAAATGACTTCTCCATGCATTTTATGCATTGGTAAAAGCACTATGATGAAAAGTGTGATATGTTTTCAGGTATCTCATATACTAATAGAGCCACATGCTCACCGGTTTGCCACATGATGTAGGCCTATGGACTGAACAAGAAACCACCAAAAATTTTAACCAGTCATCGTTCTCACAACACTGAGGACCAGTCATTCGAAATGACTTCTCCATGCATTTTATGCATTGGTAAAAGCACTATGATGAAAAGTGTGATATGTTTTCAGGTATCTCCTATACTAATAGAGCCACATGCTCACCGGTTTGCCACATGATGTAGGCCTATGGACTGAACAAGAAACCACCAAAAATTTTAACCAGTCATCGTTCTCACAACACTGAGGACCAGTCATTCGAAATGACTTCTCCATGCATTTTATGCATTGGTAAAAGCACTATGATGAAAAGTGTGATATGTTTTCAGGTATCTCCTATACTAAGAGAGCCACATGCTCACCGGTTTGCCACATGATGTAGGCCAATGGACTGAACAAGAAACCACCAAAAATTTTAACCAGTCATCGTTCTCACAACACTGAGGACCAGTCATTCGAAATGACTTCTCCATGCATTTTATGCATTGGTAAAAGCACTATGATGAAAAGTGTGATATGTTTTCAGGTATCTCCTATACTAATAGAGCCACATGCTCACCGGTTTGCCACATGATGTAGGCCTATGGACTGAACAAGAAACCACCAAAAATTTTAACCAGTCATCGTTCTCACAACACTGAGGACCAGTCATTCGAAATGACTTCTCCATGCATTTTATGCATTGGTAAAAGCACTATGATGAAAAGTGTGATATGTTTTCAGGTATCTCCTATACTAATAGAGCCCCATGCTCACCGGTTTGCCACATGATGTAGGCCTATGGACTGAACAAGAAACCACCAAAAATTTTAACCAGTCATCGTTCTCACAACACTGAGGACCAGTCATTCGAAATGACTTCTCCATGCATTTTATGCATTGGTAAAAGCACTATGATGAAAAGTGTCATATGTTTTCAGGTATCTCCTATACTAATAGAGCCACATGCTCACCGGTTTGCCACATGATGTAGGCCTATGGACTGAACAAGAAACCACCAAAAATTTTAACCAGTCATCGTTCTCACAACACTGAGGACCAGTCATTCGAAATGACTTCTCCATGCATTTTATGCATTGGTAAAAGCACTATGATGAAAAGTGTGATATGTTTTCAGGTATCTCCTATACTAATAGAGCCACATGCTCACCGGTTTGCCACATGATGTAGGCCAATGGACTGAACAAGAAACCACCAAAAATTTTAACCAGTCATCGTTCTCACAACACTGAGGACCAGTCATTCGAAATGACTTCTCCATGCATTTTATGCATTGGTAAAAGCACTATGATGAAAAGTGTGATATGTTTTCAGGTATCTCCTATACGAATAGAGCCACATGCTCACCGGTTTGCCACATGATGTAGGCCTATGGACTGAACAAGAAACCACCAAAAATTTTAACCAGTCATCGTTCTCACAACACTGAGGACCAGTCATTCGAAATGACTTCTCCATGCATTTTATGCATTGGTAAAAGCACTATGATGAAAAGTGTGATATGTTTTCAGGTATCTCCTATACTAATAGAGCCCCATGCTCACCGGTTTGCCACATGATGTAGGCCTATGGACTGAACAAGAAACCACCAAAAATTTTAACCAGTCATCGTTCTCACAACACTGAGGACCAGTCATTCGAAATGACTTCTCCATGCATTTTATGCATTGGTAAAAGCACTATGATGAAAAGTGTGATATGTTTTCAGGTATCTCCTATACTAATAGAGCCACATGCTCACCGGTTTGCCACATGATGTAGGCCTATGGACTGAACAAGAAACCATCAAAAATTTTAACCAGTCATCGTTCTCACAACACTGAGGACCAGTCATTCGAAATGACTTCTCCATGCATTTTATGCATTGGTAAAAGCACTATGATGAAAAGTGTGATATGTTTTCAGGTATCTCCTATACTAATAGAGCCCCATGCTCACCGGTTTGCCACATGATGTAGGCCTATGGACTGAACAAGAAACCACCAAAAATTTTAACCAGTCATCGTTCTCACAACACTGAGGACCAGTCATTCGAAATGACTTCTCCATGCATTTTATGCATTGGTAAAAGCACTATGATGAAAAGTGTCATATGTTTTCAGGTATCTCCTATACTAATAGAGCCACATGCTCACCGGTTTGCCACATGATGTAGGCCTATGGACTGAACAAGAAACCACCAAAAATTTTAACCAGTCATCGTTCTCACAACACTGAGGACCAGTCATTCGAAATGACTTCTCCATGCATTTTATGCATTGGTAAAAGCACTATGATGAAAAGTGTGATATGTTTTCAGGTATCTCCTATACTAATAGAGCCACATGCTCACCGGTTTGCCACATGATGTAGGCCTATGGACTGAACAAGAAACCACCAAAAATTTTAACCAGTCATCGTTCTCACAACACTGAGGACCAGTCATTCGAAATGACTTCTCCATGCATTTTATGCATTGGTAAAAGCACTATGATGAAAAGTGTGATATGTTTTCAGGTATCTCCTATACTAATAGAGCCACATGCTCACCGGTTTGCCACATGATGTAGGCCTATGGACTGAACAAGAAACCACCAAAAATTTTAACCAGTCATCGTTCTCACAACACTGAGGACCAGTCATTCGAAATGACTTCTCCATGCATTTTATGCATTGGTAAAAGCACTATGATGAAAAGTGTGATATGTTTTCAGGTATCTCCTATACTAATAGAGCCACATGCTCACCGGTTTGCCACATGATGTAGGCCTATGGACTGAACAAGAAACCACCAAAAATTTTAACCAGTCATCGTTCTCACAACACTGAGGACCAGTCATTCGAAATGACTTCTCCATGCATTTTATGCATTGGTAAAAGCACTATGATGAAAAGTGTGATATGTTTTCAGGTATCTCCTATACTAATAGAGCCACATGCTCACCGGTTTGCCACATGATGTAGGCCTATGGACTGAACAAGAAACCACCAAAAATTTTAACCAGTCATCGTTCTCACAACACTGAGGACCAGTCATTCGAAATGACTTCTCCATGCATTTTATGCATTGGTAAAAGCACTATGATGAAAAGTGTCATATGTTTTCAGGTATCTCCTATACTAATAGAGCCACATGCTCACCGGTTTGCCACATGATGTAGGCCTATGGACTGAACAAGAAACCACCAAAAATTTTAACCAGTCATCGTTCTCACAACACTGAGGACCAGTCATTCAAAATGACTTCTCCATGCATTTTATGCATTGGTAAAAGCACTATGATGAAAAGTGTGATATGTTTTCAGGTATCTCCTATACTAATAGAGCCACATGCTCACCGGTTTGCCACATGATGTAGGCCTATGGACTGAACAAGAAACCACCAAAAATTTTAACCAGTCATCGTTCTCACAACACTGAGGACCAGTCATTCGAAATGACTTCTCCATGCATTTTATGCATTGGTAAAAGCACTATGATGAAAAGTGTGATATGTTTTCAGGTATCTCCTATACTAATAGAGCCACATGCTCATCAGTTTGCCACATGATGTAGGCCAATGGACTGAACAAGAAACCACCAAAAATTTTAACCAGTCATCGTTCTCACAACACTGAGGACCAGTCATTCGAAATGACTTCTCCATGCATTTTATGCATTGGTAAAAGCACTATGATGAAAAGTGTGATATGTTTTCAGGTATCTCCTATACTAATAGAGCCACATGCTCACCGGTTTGCCACATGATGTAGGCCTATGGACTGAACAAGAAACCACCAAAAATTTTAACCAGTCATCGTTCTCACAACACTGAGGACCAGTCATTCGAAATGACTTCTCCATGCATTTTATGCATTGGTAAAAGCACTATGATGAAAAGTGTGATATGTTTTCAGGTATCTCCTATACTAATAGAGCCCCATGCTCACCGGTTTGCCACATGATGTAGGCCTATGGACTGAACAAGAAACCACCAAAAATTTTAACCAGTCATCGTTCTCACAACACTGAGGACCAGTCATTCGAAATGACTTCTCCATGCATTTTATGCATTGGTAAAAGCACTATGATGAAAAGTGTCATATGTTTTCAGGTATCTCCTATACTAATAGAGCCACATGCTCACCGGTTTGCCACATGATGTAGGCCTATGGACTGAACAAGAAACCACCAAAAATTTTAACCAGTCATCGTTCTCACAACACTGAGGACCAGTCATTCGAAATGACTTCTCCATGCATTTTATGCATTGGTAAAAGCACTATGATGAAAAGTGTGATATGTTTTCAGGTATCTCCTATACTAATAGAGCCACATGCTCACCGGTTTGCCACATGATGTAGGCCAATGGACTGAACAAGAAACCACCAAAAATTTTAACCAGTCATCGTTCTCACAACACTGAGGACCAGTCATTCGAAATGACTTCTCCATGCATTTTATGCATTGGTAAAAGCACTATGATGAAAAGTGTGATATGTTTTCAGGTATCTCCTATACTAATAGAGCCCCATGCTCACCGGTTTGCCACATGATGTAGGCCTATGGACTGAACAAGAAACCACCAAAAATTTTAACCAGTCATCGTTCTCACAACACTGAGGACCAGTCATTCGAAATGACTTCTCCATGCATTTTATGCATTGGTAAAAGCACTATGATGAAAAGTGTGATATGTGTTCAGGTATCTCCTATACTAATAGAGCCACATGCTCACCGGTTTGCCACATGATGTAGGCCTATGGACTGAACAAGAAACCACCAAAAATTTTAACCAGTCATCGTTCTCACAACACTGAGGACCAGTCATTCGAAATGACTTCTCCATGCATTTTATGCATTGGTAAAAGCACTATGATGAAAAGTGTCATATGTTTTCAGGTATCTCCTATACTAATAGAGCCACATGCTCACCGGTTTGCCACATGATGTAGGCCTATGGACTGAACAAGAAACCACCAAAAATTTTAACCAGTCATCGTTCTCACAACACTGAGGACCAGTCATTCGAAATGACTTCTCCATGCATTTTATGCATTGGTAAAAGCACTATGATGAAAAGTGTGATATGTTTTCAGGTATCTCCTATACTAATAGAGCCACATGCTCACCGGTTTGCCACATGATGTAGGCCTATGGACTGAACAAGAAACCACCAAAAATTTTAACCAGTCATCGTTCTCACAACACTGAGGACCAGTCATTCGAAATGACTTCTCCATGCATTTTATGCATTGGTAAAAGCACTATGATGAAAAGTGTGATATGTTTTCAGGTATCTCCTATACTAATAGAGCCCCATGCTCACCGGTTTGCCACATGATGTAGGCCTATGGACTGAACAAGAAACCACCAAAAATTTTAACCAGTCATCGTTCTCACAACACTGAGGACCAGTCATTCGAAATGACTTCTCCATGCATTTTATGCATTGGTAAAAGCACTATGATGAAAAGTGTGATATGTGTTCAGGTATCTCCTATACTAATAGAGCCACATGCTCACCGGTTTGCCACATGATGTAGGCCTATGGACTGAACAAGAAACCACCAAAAATTTTAACCAGTCATCGTTCTCACAACACTGAGGACCAGTCATTCGAAATGACTTCTCCATGCATTTTATGCATTGGTAAAAGCACTATGATGAAAAGTGTCATATGTTTTCAGGTATCTCCTATACTAATAGAGCCACATGCTCACCGGTTTGCCACATGATGTAGGCCTATGGACTGAACAAGAAACCACCAAAAATTTTAACCAGTCATCGTTCTCACAACACTGAGGACCAGTCATTCGAAATGACTTCTCCATGCATTTTATGCATTGGTAAAAGCACTATGATGAAAAGTGTGATATGTTTTCAGGTATCTCCTATACTAATAGAGCCACATGCTCACCGGTTTGCCACATGATGTAGGCCTATGGACTGAACAAGAAACCACCAAAAATTTTAACCAGTCATCGTTCTCACAACACTGAGGACCAGTCATTCGAAATGACTTCTCCATGCATTTTATGCATTGGTAAAAGCACTATGATGAAAAGTGTGATATGTTTTCAGGTATCTCCTATACTAATAGAGCCACATGCTCACCGGTTTGCCACATGATGTAGGCCTATGGACTGAACAAGAAACCACCAAAAATTTTAACCAGTCATCGTTCTCACAACACTGAGGACCAGTCATTCGAAATGACTTCTCCATGCATTTTATGCATTGGTAAAAGCACTATGATGAAAAGTGTGATATGTTTTCAGGTATCTCCTATACTAATAGAGCCACATGCTCACCGGTTTGCCACATGATGTAGGCCTATGGACTGAACAAGAAACCACCAAAAATTTTAACCAGTCATCGTTCTCACAACACTGAGGACCAGTCATTCGAAATGACTTCTCCATGCATTTTATGCATTGGTAAAAGCACTATGATGAAAAGTGTGATATGTTTTCAGGTATCTCCTATACTAATAGAGCCACATGCTCACCGGTTTGCCACATGATGTAGGCCTATGGACTGAACAAGAAACCACCAAAAATTTTAACCAGTCATCGTTCTCACAACACTGAGGACCAGTCATTCGAAATGACTTCTCCATGCATTTTATGCATTGGTAAAAGCACTATGATGAAAAGTGTGATATGTTTTCAGGTATCTCCTATACTAATAGAGCCACATGCTCACCGGTTTGCCACATGATGTAGGCCTATGGACTGAACAAGAAACCACCAAAAATTTTAACCAGTCATCGTTCTCACAACACTGAGGACCAGTCATTCGAAATGACTTCTCCATGCATTTTATGCATTGGTAAAAGCACTATGATGAAAAGTGTGATATGTTTTCAGGTATCTCCTATACTAATAGTGCCACATGCTCACCGGTTTGCCACATGATGTAGTCCTATGGACTGAACAAGAAACCACCAAAAATTTTAACCAGTCATCGTTCTCACAACACTGAGGACCAGTCATTCGAAATGACTTCTCCATGCATTTTATGCATTGGTAAAAGCACTATGATGAAAAGTGTGATATGTTTTCAGGTATCTCCTATACTAATAGAGCCACATGCTCACCGGTTTGCCACATGATGTAGGCCTATGGACTGAACAAGAAACCACCAAAAATTTTAACCAGTCATCGTTCTCACAACACTGAGGACCAGTCATTCGAAATGACTTCTTCATGCATTTTAAGCATTGGTAAAAGCACTATGATGAAAAGTGTGATATGTTTTCAGGTATCTCCTATACTAATAGAGCCACATGCTCACCGGTTTGCCACATGATGTAGGCCTATGGACTGAACAAGAAACCACCAAAAATTTTAACCAGTCATCGTTCTCACAACACTGAGGACCAGTCATTCGAAATGACTTCTCCATGCATTTTATGCATTGGTAAAAGCACTATGATGAAAAGTGTGATATGTTTTCAGGTATCTCCTATACTAATAGAGCCACATGCTCACCGGTTTGCCACATGATGTAGGCCTATGGACTGAACAAGAAACCACCAAAAATTTTAACCAGTCATCGTTCTCACAACACTGAGGACCAGTCATTCGAAATGACTTCTCCATGCATTTTATGCATTGGTAAAAGCACTATGATGAAAAGTGTGATATGTTTTCAGGTATCTCCTATACTAATAGAGCCACATGCTCACCGGTTTGCCACATGATGTAGGCCTATGGACTGAACAAGAAACCACCAAAAATTTTAACCAGTCATCGTTCTCACAACACTGAGGACCAGTCATTCGAAATGACTTCTCCATGGATTTTATGCATTAGTAAAAGCACTATGATGAAAAGTGTGATATGTTTTCAGATATCTCCTATACTAATAGAGCCACATGCTCACCGGTTTGCCACATGATGTAGGCCTATGGACTGAACAAGAAACCACCAAAAATTTTAACCAGTCATCGTTCTCACAACACTGAGGACCAGTCATTCGAAATGACTTCTCCATGCATTTTATGCATTGGTAAAAGCACTATGATGAAAAGTGTGATATGTTTTCAGGTATCTCCTATACTAATAGAGCCACATGCTCACCGGTTTGCCACATGATGTAGGCCTATGGACTGAACAAGAAACCACCAAAAATTTTAACCAGTCATCGTTCTCACAACACTGAGGACCAGTCATTCGAAATGACTTCTCCATGCATTTTATGCATTGGTAAAAGCACTATGATGAAAAGTGTGATATGTTTTCAGGTATCTCCTATACTAATAGAGCCACATGCTCACCTGTTTGCCACATGATGTAGGCCTATGGACTGAACAAGAAACCACCAAAAATTTTAACCAGTCATCGTTCTCACAACACTGAGGACCAGTCATTCGAAATGACTTCTCCATGCATTTTATGCATTGGTAAAAGCACTATGATGAAAAGTGTGATATGTTTTCAGGTATCTCCTATACTAATAGAGCCACATGCTCACCGGTTTGCCACATGATGTAGGCCTATGGACTGAACAAGAAACCACCAAAAATTTTAACCAGTCATCGTTCTCACAACACTGAGGACCAGTCATTCGAAATGACTTCTCCATGCATTTTATGCATTGGTAAAAGCACTATGATGAAAAGTGTGATATGTTTTCAGGTATCTCCTATACTAATAGAGCCACATGCTCACCGGTTTGCCACATGATGTAGGCCTATGGACTGAACAAGAAACCACCAAAAATTTTAACCAGTCATCGTTCTCACAACACTGAGGACCAGTCATTCGAAATGACTTCTCCATGCATTTTATGCATTGGTAAAAGCACTATGATGAAAAGTGTGATATGTTTTCAGGTATCTCCTATACTAATAGTGCCACATGCTCACCGGTTTGCCACATGATGTAGTCCTATGGACTGAACAAGAAACCACCAAAAATTTTAACCAGTCATCGTTCTCACAACACTGAGGACCAGTCATTCGAAATGACTTCTCCATGCATTTTATGCATTGGTAAAAGCACTATGATGAAAAGTGTGATATGTTTTCAGGTATCTCCTATACTAATAGAGCCACATGCTCACCGGTTTGCCACATGATGTAGGCCTATGGACTGAACAAGAAACCACCAAAAATTTTAACCAGTCATCGTTCTCACAACACTGAGGACCAGTCATTCGAAATGACTTCTTCATGCATTTTATGCATTGGTAAAAGCACTATGATGAAAAGTGTGATATGTTTTCAGGTATCTCCTATACTAATAGAGCCACATGCTCACCGGTTTGCCACATGATGTAGGCCTATGGACTGAACAAGAAACCACCAAAAATTTTAACCAGTCATCGTTCTCACAACACTGAGGACCAGTCATTCGAAATGACTTCTCCATGCATTTTATGCATTGGTAAAAGCACTATGATGAAAAGTGTGATATGTTTTCAGGTATCTCCTATACTAATAGAGCCACATGCTCACCGGTTTGCCACATGATGTAGGCCTATGGACTGAACAAGAAACCACCAAAAATTTTAACCAGTCATCGTTCTCACAACACTGAGGACCAGTCATTCGAAATGACTTCTCCATGCATTTTATGCATTGGTAAAAGCACTATGATGAAAAGTGTGATATGTTTTCAGGTATCTCCTATACTAATAGAGCCACATGCTCACCGGTTTGCCACATGATGTAGGCCTATGGACTGAACAAGAAACCACCAAAAATTTTAACCAGTCATCGTTCTCACAACACTGAGGACCAGTCATTCGAAATGACTTCTCCATGGATTTTATGCATTAGTAAAAGCACTATGATGAAAAGTGTGATATGTTTTCAGATATCTCCTATACTAATAGAGCCACATGCTCACCGGTTTGCCACATGATGTAGGCCTATGAACTGAACAAGAAACCACCAAAAATTTTAACCAGTCATCGTTCTCACAACACTGAGGACCAGTCATTCGAAATGACTTCTCCATGCATTTTATGCATTGGTAAAAGCACTATGATGAAAAGTGTGATATGTTTTCAGGTATCTCCTATACTAATAGAGCCACATGCTCACCGGTTTGCCACATGATGTAGGCCTATGGACTGAACAAGAAACCACCAAAAATTTTAACCAGTCATCGTTCTCACAACACTGAGGACCAGTCATTCGAAATGACTTCTCCATGCATTTTATGCATTGGTAAAAGCACTATGATGAAAAGTGTGATATGTTTTCAGGTATCTCCTATACTAATAGAGCCACATGCTCACCGGTTTGCCACATGATGTAGGCCTATGGACTGAACAAGAAACCACCAAAAATTTTAACCAGTCATCGTTCTCACAACACTGAGGACCAGTCATTCGAAATGACTTCTCCATGCATTTTATGCATTGGTAAAAGCACTATGATGAAAAGTGTGATATGTTTTCAGGTATCTCCTATACTAATAGAGCCACATGCTCACCGGTTTGCCACATGATGTAGGCCTATGGACTGAACAAGAAACCACCAAAAATTTTAACCAGTCATTGTTCTCACAACACTGAGGACCAGTCATTCGAAATTCGTCTACCCTGCCGCCCTTGGGGAAGTCTGATCACAATCTTGTACTATTGTCACCAGTCTACCAACCTGTTGTTAGTACACTGCCTCCTAAGATTAAATCAGTTAGAATGTGGAATCCAACAAATGAACAGGCTTTACAGGATTGCTTTCATCTTACAGACTGGGATGTGCTGCTTGGGACAATGGACGAGTATACAAATGTTAATGAAGTGGTTGGTAGAGTGACTGACTACATTAACTTCTGCACTGATATGTTGGTGCCGACTAAAAAGATTAGGTGTTTTGCAAACAACAAGCCATGGATAACAAAGGAATTGAAGCATTTGCTCAACAGGAAAAAAAAGGCATTTAAACTGGGTGACAAAGAGGAAATTAAAATGATACAGCATGAATTGAAGCATAAAATAAAGGAGGCCCAGGAAGCCTTCAGAATTAAACTTGAAAAGAAACTGTCCCACAATAATACCAGAGAGGTTTGGGCAGGAATGAAATTACTGACTGGGCTTAAGCTGAGGCTTGAAAATGATCCAGGAACAATGGACAAGGCTAATGAGATGAATGAGTATTTCAACAGGTTCAGCAGTACATGTGTAATGCAAACTGATAGTGGATGGGAACTGGGTGCAAATTCTGCAACATCGATATTGGAGGATGAGCAGACCTATTTTAGAGTATCCGAAAATGATGTGAGGAGGCAGTTTAAGTCACTTAACATTGGTAAAGCTGCAGGACCAGATGGACTCAGCTCACGTGTCCTTAAAGTGTGTGCAGACCAGCTGTGTACTGTCTTTACGCGCCTATTTAATGGAAGTCTACAAACACAGAGGGTACCGGTGTTATGGAAAACTTCCTGTCTGGTGCCGGTACCCAAGACTTCTTCTCCTGCAACCCTAAATGACTATCGTCCTGTAGCCTTAACATCTCACGCTATGAAGGCCTTGGAAAGATTAGTGCTTGCTCACTTAAGACCGAGGGTCAATGCTTTTATTGATCCCCTTCAGTTTGCTTACCGACATAGATTGGGGGTGGATGATGCTATCCTTTCTCTGCTACATAGGGTACATTCATTTCTGGAGACTGACGGAACCACGGTGCGAGCGATGTTCTTCGATTTCTCGAGTGCATTTAACTCCCTGCAACCACTTTTACTACACAAAAAGATGACTAATATGAAGGTGGAGGAGGGGATGAGAAATTGGATAACTGACTACCTATCAGATCGGCCACAGTTTGTACAGATGGGAGCAGTGGTGTCAAGCAGATTATTGAGCAGTGTAGGTGCCCCCCAGGGAACGGTGCTTGCGCCCTTTCTATTCACACTGTATACTTCAGACTTTCAGTATAAATCTGAACTTTGCCATCTTCAAAAATTTTCGGATGATTCTGTGGTTGTGGGATGCATTAGGGGAGATCAGGGGGATGAGGAATATAGAAGGGTGGTGTCGAATTTCGTGGATTGGTGCAATGGTAACTATCTGCAGCTAAATGTTAAGAAAACCAAGGAGTTGGTGGCCAACTATAGCAGGATAAAGTTGGAATGCTTACCGATCACTATTGCTGGTCAGGAGGTAGAGCAGGTGGAGAGTTACAAATATTTGGGGGTCCATTTGGATAGCAAACTGGACTGGAGATGCCACTCAGAGTTTGTCTACAAGAAGGGGATGAGCAGATTGTATTTCCTAAGAAAACTGAGGTCTTTTAATGTGTGTAGCAAAATGTTAGAAATGTTCTACCAATCTGTGGTGGCAAGTGCCATCTTTTTTGCAATCATGTGCTGGGGTAGTAGTGTGCGGGCCTCTGATGCTAATAAGCTGAATAAGATTATTAAGAAGGCAAGTTCTGCTGTGGGCTGCAATCTAGACTCTTTTGGGGAGGTAGTGGAGAAAAGAACTCTGAGAAAGTGTATGACAATTATGAACAATAATGCACATCCATTATATGAGCTATTCATGAGACAGAAGAGCACCTTCAGTAACCGGCTTATACTTCTGAGGTGTAAGAAGGAAAAATATAGGAAATCGTTTGTGCCAACTGCCTTGGGAATGTACAATAATAACATTAGGGTTAAACCACCAAGGTGAATGTCTACTTATTTCTCTACATTTCAGTTCACTCGTTGTGTATGTCCTATTCTAATGTATAATGTTCTTCTGTCAACAAACTGTCATGTCAACTATGGAATTCCTTTATGATTTTTATGATTTAAGTTGTGCTGCTGTGATACCATAATTTCCCACGGGATCAATAAAGTGTATCGTATCGTATCGTATCGTATCGTATATGACTTCTCCATGCATTTTATGCATTGGTAAAAGCACTATGATGAAAAGTGTGATATGTTTTCAGGTATCTCCTATACTAATAGAGCCACATGCTCACCGGTTTGCCACATGATGTAGGCCTATGGACTGAACAAGAAACCACCAAAAATTTTAACCAGTCATCGTTCTCACAACACTGAGGACCAGTCATTCGAAATGACTTCTCCATGCATTTTATGCATTGGTAAAAGCACTATGATGAAAAGTGTGATATGTTTTCAGGTATCTCCTATACTAATAGAGCCACATGCTCACCGGTTTGCCACATGATGTAGGCCTATGGACTGAACAAGAAACCACCAAAAATTTTAACCAGTCATCGTTCTCACAACACTGAGGACCAGTCATTCGAAATGACTTCTCCATGCATTTTTTGCATTGGTAAAAGCACTATGATGAAAAGTGTGATATGTTTTCAGGTATCTCCTATACTAATAGAGCCACATGCTCACCGGTTTGCCACATGATGTAGGCCTATGGACTGAACAAGAAACCACCAAAAATTTTAACCAGTCATCGTTCTCACAACACTGAGGACCAGTCATTCGAAATGACTTCTCCATGCATTTTATGCATTGGTAAAAGCACTATGATGAAAAGTGTGATGTTTTCAGGTATCTCCTATACTAATAGAGCCACATGCTCACCGGTTTGCCACATGATGTAGGCCTATGGACTGAACAAGAAACCACCAAAAATTTTAACCAGTCATCGTTCTCACAACACTGAGGACCAGTCATTCGAAATGACTTCTCCATGCATTTTATGCATTGGTAAAAGCACTATGATGAAAAGTGTGATATGTTTTCAGGTATCTCCTATACTAATAGAGCCACATGCTCACCGGTTTGCCACATGATGTAGGCCTATGGACTGAACAAGAAACCACCAAAAATTTTAACCAGTCATCGTTCTCACAACACTGAGGACCAGTCATTCGAAATGACTTCTCCATGCATTTTATGCATTGGTAAAAGCACTATGATGAAAAGTGTGATATGTTTTCAGGTATCTCCTATACTAATAGAGCCACATGCTCACCGGTTTGCCACATGATGTAGGCCTATGGACTGAACAAGAAACCACCAAAAATTTTAACCAGTCATCGTTCTCACAACACTGAGGACCAGTCATTCGAAATGACTTCTCCATGCATTTTATGCATTGGTAAAAGCACTATGATGAAAAGTGTGATATGTTTTCAGGTATCTCCTATACTAATAGAGCCACATGCTCACCGGTTTGCCACATGATGTAGGCCTATGGACTGAACAAGAAACCACCAAAAATTTTAACCAGTCATCGTTCTCACAACACTGAGGACCAGTCATTCGAAAGTACTTCTCCATGCATTTTATGCATTGGTAAAAGCACTATGATGAAAAGTGTGATATGTTTTCAGGTATCTCCTATACTAATAGAGCCACATGCTCACCGGTTTGCCACATGATGTAGGCCTATGGACTGAACAAGAAACCACCAAAAATTTTAACCAGTCATCATTCTCACAACACTGAGGACCAGTCATTCGAAATGACTTCTCCATGCATTTTATGCATTGGTAAAAGCACTATGATGAAAAGTGTAATATGTTTTCAGGTATCTCCTATACTAATAGAGCCACATGCTCACCGGTTTGCCACATGATGTAGGCCTATGGACTGAACAAGAAACCACCAAAAATTTTAACCAGTCATCGTTCTCACAACACTGAGGACCAGTCATTCGCTCACCGGTTTGCCACATGATGTAGGCCTATGGACTGAACAAGAAACCACCAAAAATTTTAACCAGTCATTGTTCTCACAACACTGAGGACCAGTCATTCGAAATGACTTCCCCATGCATTTTATGCATTGGTAAAAGCACTATGATGTGATATGTTTTCAGGTATCTCCTATACTAATAGAGCCACATGCTCACCGGTTTGCTACATGATGTAGGCCTATGGACTGAACAAGAAACCACCAAAAATTTTAACCAGTCATCGTTCTCACAACACTGAGGACCAGTCATTCGAAATGACTTCTCCATGCATTTTATGCATTGGTAAAAGCACTATGATGAAAAGTGTGATATGTTTTCAGGTATCTCCTATACTAATAGAGCCACATGCTCACCGGTTTGCCACATGATGTAGGCCTATGGACTGAACAAGAAACCACCAAAAATTTTAACCAGTCATCGTTCTCACAACACTGAGGACCAGTCATTCGAAATGACTTCTCCATGCATTTTATGCATTGGTAAAAGCACTATGATGAAAAGTGTGATATGTTTTCAGGTATCTCCTATACTAATAGAGCCACATGCTCACCGGTTTGCCACATGATGTAGGCCTATGGACTGAACAAGAAACCACCAAAAATTTTAACCAGTCATCGTTCTCACAACACTGAGGACCAGTCATTCGAAATGACTTCTCCATGCATTTTATGCATTGGTAAAAGCACTATGATGAAAAGTGTGATATGTTTTCAGGTATCTCCTATACTAATAGAGCCACATGCTCACCGGTTTGCCACATGATGTAGGCCTATGGACTGAACAAGAAACCACCAAAAATTTTAACCAGTCATCGTTCTCACAACACTGAGGACCAGTCATTCGAAATGACTTCTCCATGCATTTTATGCATTGGTAAAAGCACTATGATGAAAAGTGTGATATGTTTTCAGGTATCTCCTATACTAATAGAGCCACATGCTCACCGGTTTGCCACATGATGTAGGCCTATGGACTGAACAAGAAACCACCAAAAATTTTAACCAGTCATCGTTCTCACAACACTGAGGACCAGTCATTCGAAATGACTTCTCCATGCATTTTATGCATTGGTAAAAGCACTATGATGAAAAGTGTGATATGTTTTCAGGTATCTCCTATAGTAATAGAGCCACATGCTCACCGGTTTGCCACATGATGTAGGCCTATGGACTGAACAAGAAACCACCAAAAATTTTAACCAGTCATCGTTCTCACAACACTGAGGACCAGTCATTCGAAATGACTTCTCCATGCATTTTATGCATTGGTAAAAGCACTATGATGAAAAGTGTGATATGTTTTCAGGTATCTCCTATACTAATAGAGCCACATGCTCACCGGTTTGCCACATGATGTAGGCCTATGGACTGAACAAGAAACCACCAAAAATTTTAACCAGTCATCGTTCTCACAACACTGAGGACCAGTCATTCGAAATGACTTCTCCATGCATTTTATGCATTGGTAAAAGCACTATGATGAAAAGTGTGATATGTTTTCAGGTATCTCCTATACTAATAGAGCCACATGCTCACCGGTTTGCCACATGATGTAGGCCTATGGACTGAACAAGAAACCACCAAAAATTTTAACCAGTCATCGTTCTCACAACACTGAGGACCAGTCATTCGAAATGACTTCTCCATGCATTTTATGCATTGGTAAAAGCACTGTGATGAAAAGTGTGATATGTTTTCAGGTATCTCCTATAGTAATAGAGCCACATGCTCACCGGTTTGCCACATGATGTAGGCCTATGGACTGAACAAGAAACCACCAAAAATTTTAACCAGTCATCGTTCTCACAACACTGAGGACCAGTCATTCGAAATGACTTCTCCATGCATTTTATGCATTGGTAAAAGCACTATGATGAAAAGTGTGATATGTTTTCAGGTATCTCCTATACTAATAGAGCCACATGCTCACCGGTTTGCCACATGATGTAGGCCTATGGACTGAACAAGAAACCACCAAAAATTTTAACCAGTCATCGTTCTCACAACACTGAGGACCAGTCATTCGAAATGACTTCTCCATGCATTTTATGCATTGGTAAAAGCACTATGATGAAAAGTGTGATATGTTTTCAGGTATCTCCTATACTAATAGAGCCACATGCTCACCGGTTTGCCACATGATGTAGGCCTATGGACTGAACAAGAAACCACCAAAAATTTTAACCAGTCATCGTTCTCACAACACTGAGGACCAGTCATTCGAAATGACTTCTCCATGCATTTTATGCATTGGTAAAAGCACTATGATGAAAAGTGTGATATGTTTTCAGGTATCTCCTATAGTAATAGAGCCACATGCTCACCGGTTTGCCACATGATGTAGGCCTATGGACTGAACAAGAAACCACCAAAAATTTTAACCAGTCATCGTTCTCACAACACTGAGGACCAGTCATTCGAAATGACTTCTCCATGCATTTTATGCATTGGTAAAAGCACTATGATGAAAAGTGTGATATGTTTTCAGGTATCTCCTATACTAATAGAGCCACATGCTCACCGGTTTGCCACATGATGTAGGCCTATGGACTGAACAAGAAACCACCAAAAATTTTAACCAGTCATCGTTCTCACAACACTGAGGACCAGTCATTCGAAATGACTTCTCCATGCATTTTATGCATTGGTAAAAGCACTATGATGAAAAGTGTGATATGTTTTCAGGTATCTCCTATACTAATAGAGCCACATGCTCACCGGTTTGCCACATGATGTAGGCCTATGGACTGAACAAGAAACCACCAAAAATTTTAACCAGTCATCGTTCTCACAACACTGAGGACCAGTCATTCGAAATGACTTCTCCATGCATTTTATGCATTGGTAAAAGCACTATGATGAAAAGTGTGATATGTTTTCAGGTATCTCCTATACTAATAGAGCCACATGCTCACCGGTTTGCCACATGATGTAGGCCTATGGACTGAACAAGAAACCACCAAAAATTTTAACCAGTCATCGTTCTCACAACACTGAGGACCAGTCATTCGAAAGTACTTCTCCATGCATTTTATGCATTGGTAAAAGCACTATGATGAAAAGTGTGATATGTTTTCAGGTATCTCCTATACTAATAGAGCCACATGCTCACCGGTTTGCCACATGATGTAGGCCTATGGACTGAACAAGAAACCACCAAAAATTTTAACCAGTCATCGTTCTCACAACACTGAGGACCAGTCATTCGAAATGACTTCTCCATGCATTTTATGCATTGATAAAAGCACTATGATGAAAAGTGTGATATGTTTTCAGGTATCTCCTATACTAATAGAGCCACATGCTCACCGGTTTGCCACATGATGTAGGCCTATGGACTGAACAAGAAACCACCAAAAATTTTAACCAGTCATCGTTCTCACAACACTGAGGACCAGTCATTCGAAATGACTTCTCCATGCATTTTATGCATTGGTAAAAGCACTATGATGAAAAGTGTGATATGTTTTCAGGTATCTCCTATACTAATAGAGCAACATGCTCACCGGTTTGCCACATGATGTAGGCCTATGGACTGAACAAGAAACCACCAAAAATTTTAACCAGTCATTGTTCTCACAACACTGAGGACCAGTCATTCGAAATGACTTCTCCATGCATTTTATGCATTGGTAAAAGCACTATGATGTGATATGTTTTCAGGTATCTCCTATACTAATAGAGCCACATGCTCACCGGTTTGCTACATGATGTAGGCCTATGGACTGAACAAGAAACCACCAAAAATTTTAACCAGTCATCGTTCTCACAACACTGAGGACCAGTCATTCGAAATGACTTCTCCATGCATTTTATGCATTGGTAAAAGCACTATGATGAAAAGTGTGATATGTTTTCAGGTATCTCCTATACTAATAGAGCCACATGCTCACCGGTTTGCCACATGATGTAGGCCTATGGACTGAACAAGAAACCACCAAAAATTTTAACCAGTCATCGTTCTCACAACACTGAGGACCAGTCATTCGAAATGACTTCTCCATGCATTTTATGCATTGGTAAAAGCACTATGATGAAAAGTGTGATATGTTTTCAGGTATCTCCTATACTAATAGAGCCACATGCTCACCGGTTTGCCACATGATGTAGGCCTATGGACTGAACAAGAAACCACCAAAAATTTTAACCAGTCATCGTTCTCACAACACTGAGGACCAGTCATTCGAAATGACTTCTCCATGCATTTTATGCATTGGTAAAAGCACTATGATGAAAAGTGTGATATGTTTTCAGGTATCTCCTATAGTAATAGAGCCACATGCTCACCGGTTTGCCACATGATGTAGGCCTATGGACTGAACAAGAAACCACCAAAAATTTTAACCAGTCATCGTTCTCACAACACTGAGGACCAGTCATTCGAAATGACTTCTCCATGCATTTTATGCATTGGTAAAAGCACTATGATGAAAAGTGTGATATGTTTTCAGGTATCTCCTATACTAATAGAGCCACATGCTCACCGGTTTGCCACATGATGTAGGCCTATGGACTGAACAAGAAACCACCAAAAATTTTAACCAGTCATCGTTCTCACAACACTGAGGACCAGTCATTCGAAATGACTTCTCCATGCATTTTATGCATTGGTAAAAGCACTATGATGAAAAGTGTGATATGTTTTCAGGTATCTCCTATACTAATAGAGCCACATGCTCACCGGTTTGCCACATGATGTAGGCCTATGGACTGAACAAGAAACCACCAAAAATTTTAACCAGTCATCGTTCTCACAACACTGAGGACCAGTCATTCGAAATGACTTCTCCATGCATTTTATGCATTGGTAAAAGCACTATGATGAAAAGTGTGATATGTTTTCAGGTATCTCCTATAGTAATAGAGCCACATGCTCACCGGTTTGCCACATGATGTAGGCCTATGGACTGAACAAGAAACCACCAAAAATTTTAACCAGTCATCGTTCTCACAACACTGAGGACCAGTCATTCGAAATGACTTCTCCATGCATTTTATGCATTGGTAAAAGCACTATGATGAAAAGTGTGATATGTTTTCAGGTATCTCCTATACTAATAGAGCCACATGCTCACCGGTTTGCCACATGATGTAGGCCTATGGACTGAACAAGAAACCACCAAAAATTTTAACCAGTCATCGTTCTCACAACACTGAGGACCAGTCATTCGAAATGACTTCTCCATGCATTTTATGCATTGGTAAAAGCACTATGATGAAAAGTGTGATATGTTTTCAGGTATCTCCTATACTAATAGAGCCACATGCTCACCGGTTTGCCACATGATGTAGGCCTATGGACTGAACAAGAAACCACCAAAAATTTTAACCAGTCATCGTTCTCACAACACTGAGGACCAGTCATTCGAAATGACTTCTCCATGCATTTTATGCATTGGTAAAAGCACTATGATGAAAAGTGTGATATGTTTTCAGGTATCTCCTATACTAATAGAGCCACATGCTCACCGGTTTGCCACATGATGTAGGCCTATGGACTGAACAAGAAACCACCAAAAATTTTAACCAGTCATCGTTCTCACAACACTGAGGACCAGTCATTCGAAATGACTTCTCCATGCATTTTATGCATTGGTAAAAGCACTATGATGAAAAGTGTGATATGTTTTCAGGTATCTCCTATAGTAATAGAGCCACATGCTCACCGGTTTGCCACATGATGTAGGCCTATGGACTGAACAAGAAACCACCAAAAATTTTAACCAGTCATCGTTCTCACAACACTGAGGACCAGTCATTCGAAATGACTTCTCCATGCATTTTATGCATTGGTAAAAGCACTATGATGAAAAGTGTGATATGTTTTCAGGTATCTCCTATACTAATAGAGCCACATGCTCACCGGTTTG
Source organism: Ranitomeya imitator (assembly GCF_032444005.1). NCBI lineage: Eukaryota > Metazoa > Chordata > Amphibia > Anura > Dendrobatidae > Ranitomeya > Ranitomeya imitator. The sequence goes on along the minus strand of NW_027193869.1, from coordinate 21,254 downwards.
CCACATGATGTAGGCCTATGGACTGAACAAGAAACCACCAAAAATTTTAACCAGTCATCGTTCTCACAACACTGAGGACCAGTCATTCGAAATGACTTCTCCATGCATTTTATGCATTGGTAAAAGCACTATGATGAAAAGTGTGATATGTTTTCAGGTATCTCCTATACTAATAGAGCCACATGCTCACCGGTTTGCCACATGATGTAGGCCTATGGACTGAACAAGAAACCACCAAAAATTTTAACCAGTCATCGTTCTCACAACACTGAGGACCAGTCATTCGAAATGACTTCTCCATGCATTTTATGCATTGGTAAAAGCACTATGATGAAAAGTGTGATATGTTTTCAGGTATCTCCTATACTAATAGAGCCACATGCTCACCGGTTTGCCACATGATGTAGGCCTATGGACTGAACAAGAAACCACCAAAAATTTTAACCAGTCATCGTTCTCACAACACTGAGGACCAGTCATTCGAAAGTACTTCTCCATGCATTTTATGCATTGGTAAAAGCACTATGATGAAAAGTGTGATATGTTTTCAGGTATCTCCTATACTAATAGAGCCACATGCTCACCGGTTTGCCACATGATGTAGGCCTATGGACTGAACAAGAAACCACCAAAAATTTTAACCAGTCATCGTTCTCACAACACTGAGGACCAGTCATTCGAAATGACTTCTCCATGCATTTTATGCATTGATAAAAGCACTATGATGAAAAGTGTGATATGTTTTCAGGTATCTCCTATACTAATAGAGCCACATGCTCACCGGTTTGCCACATGATGTAGGCCTATGGACTGAACAAGAAACCACCAAAAATTTTAACCAGTCATCGTTCTCACAACACTGAGGACCAGTCATTCGAAATGACTTCTCCATGCATTTTATGCATTGGTAAAAGCACTATGATGAAAAGTGTGATATGTTTTCAGGTATCTCCTATACTAATAGAGCAACATGCTCACCGGTTTGCCACATGATGTAGGCCTATGGACTGAACAAGAAACCACCAAAAATTTTAACCAGTCATTGTTCTCACAACACTGAGGACCAGTCATTCGAAATGACTTCTCCATGCATTTTATGCATTGGTAAAAGCACTATGATGTGATATGTTTTCAGGTATCTCCTATACTAATAGAGCCACATGCTCACCGGTTTGCTACATGATGTAGGCCTATGGACTGAACAAGAAACCACCAAAAATTTTAACCAGTCATCGTTCTCACAACACTGAGGACCAGTCATTCGAAATGACTTCTCCATGCATTTTATGCATTGGTAAAAGCACTATGATGAAAAGTGTGATATGTTTTCAGGTATCTCCTATACTAATAGAGCCACATGCTCACCGGTTTGCCACATGATGTAGGCCTATGGACTGAACAAGAAACCACCAAAAATTTTAACCAGTCATCGTTCTCACAACACTGAGGACCAGTCATTCGAAATGACTTCTCCATGCATTTTATGCATTGGTAAAAGCACTATGATGAAAAGTGTGATATGTTTTCAGGTATCTCCTATACTAATAGAGCCACATGCTCACCGGTTTGCCACATGATGTAGGCCTATGGACTGAACAAGAAACCACCAAAAATTTTAACCAGTCATCGTTCTCACAACACTGAGGACCAGTCATTCGAAATGACTTCTCCATGCATTTTATGCATTGGTAAAAGCACTATGATGAAAAGTGTGATATGTTTTCAGGTATCTCCTATACTAATAGAGCCACATGCTCACCGGTTTGCCACATGATGTAGGCCTATGGACTGAACAAGAAACCACCAAAAATTTTAACCAGTCATCGTTCTCACAACACTGAGGACCAGTCATTCGAAATGACTTCTCCATGCATTTTATGCATTGGTAAAAGCACTATGATGAAAAGTGTGATATGTTTTCAGGTATCTCCTATAGTAATAGAGCCACATGCTCACCGGTTTGCCACATGATGTAGGCCTATGGACTGAACAAGAAACCACCAAAAATTTTAACCAGTCATCGTTCTCACAACACTGAGGACCAGTCATTCGAAATGACTTCTCCATGCATTTTATGCATTGGTAAAAGCACTATGATGAAAAGTGTGATATGTTTTCAGGTATCTCCTATACTAATAGAGCCACATGCTCACCGGTTTGCCACATGATGTAGGCCTATGGACTGAACAAGAAACCACCAAAAATTTTAACCAGTCATCGTTCTCACAACACTGAGGACCAGTCATTCGAAATGACTTCTCCATGCATTTTATGCATTGGTAAAAGCACTATGATGAAAAGTGTGATATGTTTTCAGGTATCTCCTATACTAATAGAGCCACATGCTCACCGGTTTGCCACATGATGTAGGCCTATGGACTGAACAAGAAACCACCAAAAATTTTAACCAGTCATCGTTCTCACAACACTGAGGACCAGTCATTCGAAATGACTTCTCCATGCATTTTATGCATTGGTAAAAGCACTATGATGAAAAGTGTGATATGTTTTCAGGTATCTCCTATAGTAATAGAGCCACATGCTCACCGGTTTGCCACATGATGTAGGCCTATGGACTGAACAAGAAACCACCAAAAATTTTAACCAGTCATCGTTCTCACAACACTGAGGACCAGTCATTCGAAATGACTTCTCCATGCATTTTATGCATTGGTAAAAGCACTATGATGAAAAGTGTGATATGTTTTCAGGTATCTCCTATACTAATAGAGCCACATGCTCACCGGTTTGCCACATGATGTAGGCCTATGGACTGAACAAGAAACCACCAAAAATTTTAACCAGTCATCGTTCTCACAACACTGAGGACCAGTCATTCGAAATGACTTCTCCATGCATTTTATGCATTGGTAAAAGCACTATGATGAAAAGTGTGATATGTTTTCAGGTATCTCCTATACTAATAGAGCCACATGCTCACCGGTTTGCCACATGATGTAGGCCTATGGACTGAACAAGAAACCACCAAAAATTTTAACCAGTCATCGTTCTCACAACACTGAGGACCAGTCATTCGAAATGACTTCTCCATGCATTTTATGCATTGGTAAAAGCACTATGATGAAAAGTGTGATATGTTTTCAGGTATCTCCTATACTAATAGAGCCACATGCTCACCGGTTTGCCACATGATGTAGGCCTATGGACTGAACAAGAAACCACCAAAAATTTTAACCAGTCATCGTTCTCACAACACTGAGGACCAGTCATTCGAAAGTACTTCTCCATGCATTTTATGCATTGGTAAAAGCACTATGATGAAAAGTGTGATATGTTTTCAGGTATCTCCTATACTAATAGAGCCACATGCTCACCGGTTTGCCACATGATGTAGGCCTATGGACTGAACAAGAAACCACCAAAAATTTTAACCAGTCATCGTTCTCACAACACTGAGGACCAGTCATTCGAAATGACTTCTCCATGCATTTTATGCATTGATAAAAGCACTATGATGAAAAGTGTGATATGTTTTCAGGTATCTCCTATACTAATAGAGCCACATGCTCACCGGTTTGCCACATGATGTAGGCCTATGGACTGAACAAGAAACCACCAAAAATTTTAACCAGTCATCGTTCTCACAACACTGAGGACCAGTCATTCGAAATGACTTCTCCATGCATTTTATGCATTGGTAAAAGCACTATGATGAAAAGTGTGATATGTTTTCAGGTATCTCCTATACTAATAGAGCAACATGCTCACCGGTTTGCCACATGATGTAGGCCTATGGACTGAACAAGAAACCACCAAAAATTTTAACCAGTCATTGTTCTCACAACACTGAGGACCAGTCATTCGAAATGACTTCTCCATGCATTTTATGCATTGGTAAAAGCACTATGATGTGATATGTTTTCAGGTATCTCCTATACTAATAGAGCCACATGCTCACCGGTTTGCTACATGATGTAGGCCTATGGACTGAACAAGAAACCACCAAAAATTTTAACCAGTCATCGTTCTCACAACACTGAGGACCAGTCATTCGAAATGACTTCTCCATGCATTTTATGCATTGGTAAAAGCACTATGATGAAAAGTGTGATATGTTTTCAGGTATCTCCTATACTAATAGAGCCACATGCTCACCGGTTTGCCACATGATGTAGGCCTATGGACTGAACAAGAAACCACCAAAAATTTTAACCAGTCATCGTTCTCACAACACTGAGGACCAGTCATTCGAAAGTACTTCTCCATGCATTTTATGCATTGGTAAAAGCACTATGATGAAAAGTGTGATATGTTTTCAGGTATCTCCTATACTAATAGAGCCACATGCTCACCGGTTTGCCACATGATGTAGGCCTATGGACTGAACAAGAAACCACCAAAAATTTTAACCAGTCATCGTTCTCACAACACTGAGGACCAGTCATTCGAAATGACTTCTCCATGCATTTTATGCATTGATAAAAGCACTATGATGAAAAGTGTGATATGTTTTCAGGTATCTCCTATACTAATAGAGCCACATGCTCACCGGTTTGCCACATGATGTAGGCCTATGGACTGAACAAGAAACCACCAAAAATTTTAACCAGTCATCGTTCTCACAACACTGAGGACCAGTCATTCGAAATGACTTCTCCATGCATTTTATGCATTGGTAAAAGCACTATGATGAAAAGTGTGATATGTTTTCAGGTATCTCCTATACTAATAGAGCAACATGCTCACCGGTTTGCCACATGATGTAGGCCTATGGACTGAACAAGAAACCACCAAAAATTTTAACCAGTCATCGTTCTCACAACACTGAGGACCAGTCATTCGAAATGACTTCTCCATGCATTTTATGCATTGGTAAAAGCACTATGATGAAAAGTGTGATATGTTTTCAGGTATCTCCTATACTAATAGAGCCACATGCTCACCGGTTTGCCACATGATGTAGGCCTATGGACTGAACAAGAAACCACCAAAAATTTTAACCAGTCATCGTTCTCACAACACTGAGGACCAGTCATTCGAAAGTACTTCTCCATGCATTTTATGCATTGGTAAAAGCACTATGATGAAAAGTGTGATATGTTTTCAGGTATCTCCTATACTAATAGAGCCACATGCTCACCGGTTTGCCACATGATGTAGGCCTATGGACTGAACAAGAAACCACCAAAAATTTTAACCAGTCATCGTTCTCACAACACTGAGGACCAGTCATTCGAAATGACTTCTCCATGCATTTTATGCATTGATAAAAGCACTATGATGAAAAGTGTGATATGTTTTCAGGTATCTCCTATACTAATAGAGCCACATGCTCACCGGTTTGCCACATGATGTAGGCCTATGGACTGAACAAGAAACCACCAAAAATTTTAACCAGTCATCGTTCTCACAACACTGAGGACCAGTCATTCGAAATGACTTCTCCATGCATTTTATGCATTGGTAAAAGCACTATGATGAAAAGTGTGATATGTTTTCAGGTATCTCCTATACTAATAGAGCAACATGCTCACCGGTTTGCCACATGATGTAGGCCTATGGACTGAACAAGAAACCACCAAAAATTTTAACCAGTCATTGTTCTCACAACACTGAGGACCAGTCATTCGAAATGACTTCTCCATGCATTTTATGCATTGGTAAAAGCACTATGATAGTGATATGTTTTCAGGTATCTCCTATACTAATAGAGCCACATGCTCACCGGTTTGCTACATGATGTAGGCCTATGGACTGAACAAGAAACCACCAAAAATTTTAACCAGTCATCGTTCTCACAACACTGAGGACCAGTCATTCGAAATGACTTCTCCATGCATTTTATGCATTGGTAAAAGCACTATGATGAAAAGTGTGATATGTTTTCAGGTATCTCCTATACTAATAGAGCCACATGCTCACCGGTTTGCCACATGATGTAGGCCTATGGACTGAACAAGAAACCACCAAAAATTTTAACCAGTCATCGTTCTCACAACACTGAGGACCAGTCATTCGAAATGACTTCTCCATGCATTTTATGCATTGGTAAAAGCACTATGATGAAAAGTGTGATATGTTTTCAGGTATCTCCTATACTAATAGAGCCACATGCTCACCGGTTTGCCACATGATGTAGGCCTATGGACTGAACAAGAAACCACCAAAAATTTTAACCAGTCATCGTTCTCACAACACTGAGGACCAGTCATTCGAAAGTACTTCTCCATGCATTTTATGCATTGGTAAAAGCACTATGATGAAAAGTGTGATATGTTTTCAGGTATCTCCTATACTAATAGAGCCACATGCTCACCGGTTTGCCACATGATGTAGGCCTATGGACTGAACAAGAAACCACCAAAAATTTTAACCAGTCATCGTTCTCACAACACTGAGGACCAGTCATTCGAAATGACTTCTCCATGCATTTTATGCATTGATAAAAGCACTATGATGAAAAGTGTGATATGTTTTCAGGTATCTCCTATACTAATAGAGCCACATGCTCACCGGTTTGCCACATGATGTAGGCCTATGGACTGAACAAGAAACCACCAAAATTTTAACCAGTCATCGTTCTCACAACACTGAGGACCAGTCATTCGAAATGACTTCTCCATGCATTTTATGCATTGGTAAAAGCACTATGATGAAAAGTGTGATATGTTTTCAGGTATCTCCTATACTAATAGAGCAACATGCTCACCGGTTTGCCACATGATGTAGGCCTATGGACTGAACAAGAAACCACCAAAAATTTTAACCAGTCATTGTTCTCACAACACTGAGGACCAGTCATTCGAAATGACTTCTCCATGCATTTTATGCATTGGTAAAAGCACTATGATGTGATATGTTTTCAGGTATCTCCTATACTAATAGAGCCACATGCTCACCGGTTTGCTACATGATGTAGGCCTATGGACTGAACAAGAAACCACCAAAAATTTTAACCAGTCATCGTTCTCACAACACTGAGGACCAGTCATTCGAAATGACTTCTCCATGCATTTTATGCATTGGTAAAAGCACTATGATGAAAAGTGTGATATGTTTTCAGGTATCTCCTATACTAATAGAGCCACATGCTCACCGGTTTGCCACATGATGTAGGCCTATGGACTGAACAAGAAACCACCAAAAATTTTAACCAGTCATCGTTCTCACAACACTGAGGACCAGTCATTCGAAATGACTTCTCCATGCATTTTATGCATTGGTAAAAGCACTATGATGAAAAGTGTGATATGTTTTCAGGTATCTCCTATACTAATAGAGCCACATGCTCACCGGTTTGCCACATGATGTAGGCCTATGGACTGAACAAGAAACCACCAAAAATTTTAACCAGTCATCGTTCTCACAACACTGAGGACCAGTCATTCGAAATGACTTCTCCATGCATTTTATGCATTGGTAAAAGCACTATGATGAAAAGTGTCATATGTTTTCAGGTATCTCCTATACTAATAGAGCCACATGCTCACCGGTTTGCCACATGATGTAGGCCTATGGACTGAACAAGAAACCACCAAAAATTTTAACCAGTCATCGTTCTCACAACACTGAGGACCAGTCATTCGAAATGACTTCTCCATGCATTTTATGCATTGGTAAAAGCACTATGATGAAAAGTGTGATATGTTTTCAGGTATCTCCTATACTAATAGAGCCACATGCTCACCGGTTTGCCACATGATGTAGGCCTATGGACTGAACAAGAAACCACCAAAAATTTTAACCAGTCATCGTTCTCACAACACTGAGGACCAGTCATTCGAAATGACTTCTCCATGCATTTTATGCATTGGTAAAAGCACTATGATGAAAAGTGTGATATGTTTTCAGGTATCTCCTATACTAATAGAGCCACATGCTCACCGGTTTGCCACATGATGTAGGCCTATGGACTGAACAAGAAACCACCAAAAATTTTAACCAGTCATCGTTCTCACAACACTGAGGACCAGTCATTCGAAATGACTTCTCCATGCATTTTATGCATTGGTAAAAGCACTATGATGAAAAGTGTGATATGTTTTCAGGTATCTCCTATACTAATAGAGCCACATGCTCACCGGTTTGCCACATGATATAGGCCTATGGACTGAACAAGAAACCACCAAAAATTTTAACCAGTCATCGTTCTCACAACACTGAGGACCAGTCATTCGAAATGACTTCTCCATGCATTTTATGCATTGGTAAAAGCACTATGATGAAAAGTGTGATATGTTTTCAGGTATCTCCTATACTAATAGAGCCACATGCTCACCGGTTTGCCACATGATGTAGGCCTATGGACTGAACAAGAAACCACCAAAAATTTTAACCAGTCATCGTTCTCACAACACTGAGGACCAGTCATTCGAAATGACTTCTCCATGCATTTTATGCATTGGTAAAAGCACTATGATGAAAAGTGTGATATGTTTTCAGGTATCTCCTATACTAATAGAGCCACATGCTCACCGGTTTGCCACATGATGTAGGCCTATGGACTGAACAAGAAACCACCAAAAATTTTAACCAGTCATCGTTCTCACAACACTGAGGACCAGTCATTCGAAATGACTTCTCCATGCATTTTATGCATTGGTAAAAGCACTATGATGAAAAGTGTGATATGTTTTCAGGTATCTCCTATACTAATAGAGCCACATGCTCACCGGTTTGCCACATGATGTAGGCCTATGGACTGAACAAGAAACCACCAAAAATTTTAACCAGTCATCGTTCTCACAACACTGAGGACCAGTCATTCGAAATGACTTCTCCATGCATTTTATGCATTGGTAAAAGCACTATGATGAAAAGTGTGATATGTTTTCAGGTATCTCCTATACTAATAGAGCCACATGCTCACCGGTTTGCCACATGATGTAGGCCTATGGACTGAACAAGAAACCACCAAAAATTTTAACCAGTCATCGTTCTCACAACACTGAGGACCAGTCATTCGAAATGACTTCTCCATGCATTTTATGCATTGGTAAAAGCACTATGATGAAAAGTGTGATATGTTTTCAGGTATCTCCTATACTAATAGAGCCACATGCTCACCGGTTTGCCACATGATGTAGGCCTATGGACTGAACAAGAAACCACCAAAAATTTTAACCAGTCATCGTTCTCACAACACTGAGGACCAGTCATTCGAAATGACTTCTCCATGCATTTTATGCATTGGTAAAAGCACTATGATGAAAAGTGTGATATGTTTTCAGGTATCTCCTATACTAATAGAGCCACATGCTCACCGGTTTGCCACATGATGTAGGCCTATGGACTGAACAAGAAACCACCAAAAATTTTAACCAGTCATCGTTCTCACAACACTGAGGACCAGTCATTCGAAATGACTTCTCCATGCATTTTATGCATTGGTATATAAGCACTATGATGAAAAGTGTGATATGTTTTCAGGTATCTCCTATACTAATAGAGCCACATGCTCACCGGTTTGCCACATGATGTAGGCCTATGGACTGAACAAGAAACCACCAAAAATTTTAACCAGTCATCGTTCTCACAACACGTCATCGTTCTCTTACAACACTGAGGACCAGTCATTCGAAATGACTTCTCCATGCATTTTATGCATTGGTAAAAGCACTATGATGAAAAGTGTGATATGTTTTCAGGTATCTCCTATACTAATAGAGCCACATGCTCACCCCGGTTTGCCACATGATGTAGGCCTATGGACTGAACAAGAAACCACCAAAAATTTTAACCAGTCATCGTTCTCACAACACTGAGGACCAGTCATTCGAAATGACTTCTCCATGCATTTTATGCATTGGTAAAAGCACTATGATGAAAAGTGTGATATGTTTTCAGGTATCTCCTATACTAATAGAGCCACATGCTCACCGGTTTGCCACATGATGTAGGCCTATGGACCTGAACAAGAAACCACCAAAAATTTTAACCAGTCATCGTTCTCCACAACACTGAGGACCAGTCATCCGAAATGACTTCTCCATGCATTTTATGCATTGGTAAAAGCACTATGATGAAAAGTGTAATATGTTTTCAGGTATCTCCTATACTAATAGAGCCACATGCTCACCGGTTTGCCACATGATGTAGGCCTATGGACTGAACAAGAAACCACCAAAAATTTTAACCAGTCATTCGTTCTCACAACACTGAGGACCAGTCATCCGAAATGACTTCTCCATGCATTTTATGCATTGGTAAAAGCACTATGATGAAAAGTGTGATATGTTTTCAGGTATTTCCCTATACTAATAGAGCCACATGCTCACCGGTTTGCCACATGATGTAGGCCTATGGAACTGAACAAGAAACCACCAAAAATTTTAACCAGTCATCGTTCTCTTACAACACTGAGGACCAGTCATTCGAAATGACTTCTCCATGCATTTTGTGCATTGGTAAAAGCACTATGATGAAAAGTGTGATATGTTTTCAGGTATCTCCTATACTAATAGAGCCACATGCTCACCGGTTTGCCACATGATGTAGGCCTATGGACTGAACAAGAAACCACCAAAAATTTTAACCAGTCATCGTTCTCACAACACTGAGGACCAGTCATCGAAATGACTTCTCTCATGCATTTTATGCATTGGTAAAAGCACTATGATGAAAAGTGTGATATGTTTTTCAGGTATCTCCTATTCTAATAGAGCCACATGCTCACCGGTTTGCCACATGATGAAGGCCTATGGACTGAACAAGAAACCACCAAAAATTTTAACCAGTCATCGTTCTCACAACACTGAGGACCAGTCATTCGAAATGACCTTCTCCATGCATTTTATGCATTGGTAAAAGCACTATGATGAAAAGTGTGATATGTTTTCAGGTATTTCCTATACTAATAGAGCCACATGCTCACCGGTTTGCCACATGATGTAGGCCTATGGACTGAACAAGAAACCACCAAAAATTTTAACCAGTCATCGTTCTCTCACAACACTGAGGACCAGTCATTCGAAATGACTTCTCCATGCATTTTATGCATTGGTAAAAGCACTATGATGAAAAGTGTGATATGTTTTCAGGTATCTCCTATACTAATAGAGCCACATGCTCACCGGTTTGCCACATGATGTAGGCCTATGGACTGAACAAGAAACCACCAAAAATTTTAACCAGTCATCGTTCTCACAACACTGAGGACCAGTCATTCGAAATGACTTCTTCCATGCATTTTATTGCATTGGTAAAAGCACTATGATGAAAAGTGTGATATGTTTTCAGGTATCTCCTATACTAATAGAGCCACATGCTCACCGGTTTGCCACATGATGTAGGCCTATGGACTGAACAAGAAACCACCAAAAATTTTAACCAGTCATCGTTCTCACAACACTGAGGACCAGTCATTCGAAATGACTTCTCCATGCATTTTATGCATTGGTAAAAGCACTATGATGAAAAGTGTGATATGTTTTCAGGTATCTCCTATACTAATAGAGCCACATGCTCACCGGTTTGCCACATGATGTAGGCCTATGGACTGAACAAGAAACCACCAAAAATTTTAACCAGTCATCGTTCTCTACAACACTGAGGACCAGTCATTCGAAATGACTTCTCCATGCATTTTATGCATTGGTAAAAGCACTATGATGAAAAGTGTGATATGTTTTCAGGTATCTCCTATACTAATAGAGCCACATGCTCACCGGTTTGCCACATGATGTAGGCCTATGGACTGAACAAGAAACCACCAAAAATTTTAACCAGTCATCGTTCTCACAACACTGAGGACCAGTCATTCGAAATGACTTCTCCATGCATTTTATGCATTGGTAAAAGCACTATGATGAAAAGTGTGATATGTTTTCAGGTATCTCCTATACTAATAGAGCCACATGCTCACCGGTTTGCCACATGATGTAGGCCTATGGACTGAACAAGAAACCACCAAAAATTTTAACCAGTCATCGTTCTCACAACACTGAGGACCAGTCATTCGAAATGACTTCTCCATGCATTTTATGCATTGGTAAAAGCACTATGATGAAAAGTGTGATATGTTTTCAGGTATCTCCTATACTAATAGAGCCACATGCTCACCGTTTGCCACATGATGTAGGCCTATGGACTGAACAAGAAACCACCAAAAATTTTAACCAGTCATCGTTCTCTACAACACTGAGGACCAGTCATTCGAAATGACTTCTCCATGCATTTTATGCATTGGTAAAAGCACTATGATGAAAAGTGTGATATGTTTTCAGGTATCTCCTATACTAATAGAGCCACATGCTCACCGGTTTGCCACATGATGTAGGCCTATGGACTGAACAAGAAACCACCAAAAATTTTAACCAGTCATCGTTCTCACCAACACTGAGGACCAGTCATTCGAAATGACTTCTCCATGCATTTTATGCATTGGTAAAAGCACTATGATGAAAAGTGTGATATGTTTTCAGGTATCTCCTATACTAATAGAGCCCACATGCTCACCGGTTTGCCACATGATGTAGGCCTATGGACTGAACAAGAAACCACCAAAAATTTTAACCAGTCATCGTTCTCTACAACACTGAGGACCAGTCATTCGAAATGACTTCTCCATGCATTTTATGCATTGGTAAAAGCACTATGATGAAAAGTGTGATATGTTTTTCAGGTATCTCCTATACTAATAGAGCCACATGCTCACCGGTTTGCCACATGATGTAGGCCTATGGACTGAACAAGAAACCACCAAAAATTTTAACCAGTCATCGTTCTCACAACACTGAGGACCAGTCATTCGAAATGACTTCTCCATGCATTTTATGCATTGGTAAAAGCACTATGATGAAAAGTGTGATATGTTTTCAGGTATCTCCCTATACTAATAGAGCCACATGCTCACCGGTTTGCCACATGATGTAGGCCTATGGACTGGAACAAGAAACCACTCCAAAAATTTTAACCAGTCATCGTTCTCACAACACTGAGGACCAGTCATTCGAAATGACTTCTCATGCATTTTATGCATTGGTAAAGCACTATGATGAAAAGTGTGATATGTTTTCAGGTATCTCCTATACTAAATAGAGCCACATGCTCACCGGTTTGCCACATGATGTAGGCCTATGGACTGAACAAGAAACCACCAAAATTTTAACCAGTCATTGTTCTCACAACACTGAGGACCAGTCATTCGAAATGACTTCTCCATGCATTTTATGCATTGGTAAAAGCACTATGATGAAAAGTGTGATATGTTTTCAGGTATCTCCTATACTAATAGAGGCCACATGCTCACCGGTTTGGAAACCACCAAAAATTTTAACCAGTCATCGTTCTCACAACACTGAGGACCAGTCATTCGAAATGACTTCTCCATGCATTTTATGCATTGGTAAAAGCACTATGATGAAAAGTGTGATATGTTTTCAGGTATCTCCTATACTAATAGAGCCACATGCTCACCGGTTTGCCACATGATGTAGGCCTATGGACTGAACAAGAAACCACCAAAAATTTTAACCAGTCATCGTTCTCACAACACTGAGGACCAGTCATTCGAAATGACTTCTCCATGCATTTTATGCATTGGTAAAAGCACTATGATGAAAAGTGTGATATGTTTTCAGGTATCTCCTATACTAATAGAGCCACATGCTCACCGGTTTGCCACATGATGTAGGCCTATGGACTGAACAAGAAACCACCAAAAATTTTAACCAGTCATCGTTCTCACAACACTGAGGACCAGTCATTCGAAATGACTTCTCCATGCATTTTATGCATTGGTAAAAGCACTATGATGAAAAGTGTGATATGTTTTCAGGTATCTCCTATACTAATAGAGCCACATGCTCACCGGTTTGCCACATGATGTAGGCCTATGGACTGAACAAGAAACCACCAAAAATTTTAACCAGTCATCGTTCTCACAACACTGAGGACCAGTCATTCGAAATGACTTCTCCATGCATTTTATGCATTGGTAAAAGCACTATGATGAAAAGTGTGATATGTTTTCAGGTATCTCCTATACTAATAGAGCCACATGCTCACCGGTTTGCCACATGATGTAGGCCTATGGACTGAACAAGAAACCACCAAAAATTTTAACCAGTCATCGTTCTCACAACACTGAGGACCAGTCATTCGAAATGACTTCTCCATGCATTTTATGCATTGGTAAAAGCACTATGATGAAAAGTGTGATATGTTTTCAGGTATCTCCTATACTAATAGAGCCACATGCTCACCGGTTTGCCACATGATGTAGGCCTATGGACTGAACAAGAAACCACCAAAAATTTTAACCAGTCATCGTTCTCACAACACTGAGGACCAGTCATTCGAAATGACTTCTCCATGCATTTTATGCATTGGTAAAAGCACTATGATGAAAAGTGTGATATGTTTTCAGGTATCTCCTATACTAATAGAGCCACATGCTCACCGGTTTGCCACATGATGTAGGCCTATGGACTGAACAAGAAACCACCAAAAATTTTAACCAGTCATCGTTCTCACAACACTGAGGACCAGTCATTCGAAATGACTTCTCCATGCATTTTATGCATTGGTAAAAGCACTATGATGAAAAGTGTGATATGTTTTCAGGTATCTCCTATACTAATAGAGCCACATGCTCACCGGTTTGCCACATGATGTAGGCCTATGGACTGAACAAGAAACCACCAAAAATTTTAACCAGTCATCGTTCTCACAACACTGAGGACCAGTCATTCGAAATGACTTCTCCATGCATTTTATGCATTGGTAAAAGCACTATGATGAAAAGTGTGATATGTTTTCAGGTATCTCCTATACTAATAGAGCCACATGCTCACCGGTTTGCCACATGATGTAGGCCTATGGACTGAACAAGAAACCACCAAAAATTTTAACCAGTCATCGTTCTCACAACACTGAGGACCAGTCATTCGAAATGACTTCTCCATGCATTTTATGCATTGGTAAAAGCACTATGATGAAAAGTGTGATATGTTTTCAGGTATCTCCTATACTAATAGAGCCACATGCTCACCGGTTTGCCACATGATGTAGGCCTATGGACTGAACAAGAAACCACCAAAAATTTTAACCAGTCATCGTTCTCACAACACTGAGGACCAGTCATTCGAAATGACTTCTCCATGCATTTTATGCATTGGTAAAAGCACTATGATGAAAAGTGTGATATGTTTTCAGGTATCTCCTATACTAATAGAGCCACATGCTCACCGGTTTGCCACATGATGTAGGCCTATGGACTGAACAAGAAACCACCAAAAATTTTAACCAGTCATCGTTCTCACAACACTGAGGACCAGTCATTCGAAATGACTTCTCCATGCATTTTATGCATTGGTAAAAGCACTATGATGAAAAGTGTGATATGTTTTCAGGTATCTCCTATACTAATAGAGCCACATGCTCACCGGTTTGCCACATGATGTAGGCCTATGGACTGAACAAGAAACCACCAAAAATTTTAACCAGTCATCGTTCTCACAACACTGAGGACCAGTCATTCGAAATGACTTCTCCATGCATTTTATGCATTGGTAAAAGCACTATGATGAAAAGTGTGATATGTTTTCAGGTATCTCCTATACTAATAGAGCCACATGCTCACCGGTTTGCCACATGATGTAGGCCTATGGACTGAACAAGAAACCACCAAAAATTTTAACCAGTCATCGTTCTCACAACACTGAGGACCAGTCATTCGAAATGACTTCTCCATGCATTTTATGCATTGGTAAAAGCACTATGATGAAAAGTGTGATATGTTTTCAGGTATCTCCTATACTAATAGAGCCACATGCTCACCGGTTTGCCACATGATGTAGGCCTATGGACTGAACAAGAAACCACCAAAAATTTTAACCAGTCATCGTTCTCACAACACTGAGGACCAGTCATTCGAAATGACTTCTCCATGCATTTTATGCATTGGTAAAAGCACTATGATGAAAAGTGTGATATGTTTTCAGGTATCTCCTATACTAATAGAGCCACATGCTCACCGGTTTGCCACATGATGTAGGCCTATGGACTGAACAAGAAACCACCAAAAATTTTAACCAGTCATCGTTCTCACAACACTGAGGACCAGTCATTCGAAATGACTTCTCCATGCATTTTATGCATTGGTAAAAGCACTATGATGAAAAGTGTGATATGTTTTCAGGTATCTCCTATACTAATAGAGCCACATGCTCACCGGTTTGCCACATGATGTAGGCCTATGGACTGAACAAGAAACCACCAAAAATTTTAACCAGTCATCGTTCTCACAACACTGAGGACCAGTCATTCGAAATGACTTCTCCATGCATTTTATGCATTGGTAAAAGCACTATGATGAAAAGTGTGATATGTTTTCAGGTATCTCCTATACTAATAGAGCCACATGCTCACCGGTTTGCCACATGATGTAGGCCTATGGACTGAACAAGAAACCACCAAAAATTTTAACCAGTCATCGTTCTCACAACACTGAGGACCAGTCATTCGAAATGACTTCTCCATGCATTTTATGCATTGGTAAAAGCACTATGATGAAAAGTGTGATATGTTTTCAGGTATCTCCTATACTAATAGAGCCACATGCTCACCGGTTTGCCACATGATGTAGGCCTATGGACTGAACAAGAAACCACCAAAAATTTTAACCAGTCATCGTTCTCACAACACTGAGGACCAGTCATTCGAAATGACTTCTCCATGCATTTTATGCATTGGTAAAAGCACTATGATGAAAAGTGTGATATGTTTTCAGGTATCTCCTATACTAATAGAGCCACATGCTCACCGGTTTGCCACATGATGTAGGCCTATGGACTGAACAAGAAACCACCAAAAATTTTAACCAGTCATCGTTCTCACAACACTGAGGACCAGTCATTCGAAATGACTTCTCCATGCATTTTATGCATTGGTAAAAGCACTATGATGAAAAGTGTGATATGTTTTCAGGTATCTCCTATACTAATAGAGCCACATGCTCACCGGTTTGCCACATGATGTAGGCCTATGGACTGAACAAGAAACCACCAAAAATTTTAACCAGTCATCGTTCTCACAACACTGAGGACCAGTCATTCGAAATGACTTCTCCATGCATTTTATGCATTGGTAAAAGCACTATGATGAAAAGTGTGATATGTTTTCAGGTATCTCCTATACTAATAGAGCCACATGCTCACCGGTTTGCCACATGATGTAGGCCTATGGACTGAACAAGAAACCACCAAAAATTTTAACCAGTCATCGTTCTCACAACACTGAGGACCAGTCATTCGAAATGACTTCTCCATGCATTTTATGCATTGGTAAAAGCACTATGATGAAAAGTGTGATATGTTTTCAGGTATCTCCTATACTAATAGAGCCACATGCTCACCGGTTTGCCACATGATGTAGGCCTATGGACTGAACAAGAAACCACCAAAAATTTTAACCAGTCATCGTTCTCACAACACTGAGGACCAGTCATTCGAAATGACTTCTCCATGCATTTTATGCATTGGTAAAAGCACTATGATGAAAAGTGTGATATGTTTTCAGGTATCTCCTATACTAATAGAGCCACATGCTCACCGGTTTGCCACATGATGTAGGCCTATGGACTGAACAAGAAACCACCAAAAATTTTAACCAGTCATCGTTCTCACAACACTGAGGACCAGTCATTCGAAATGACTTCTCCATGCATTTTATGCATTGGTAAAAGCACTATGATGAAAAGTGTGATATGTTTTCAGGTATCTCCTATACTAATAGAGCCACATGCTCACCGGTTTGCCACATGATGTAGGCCTATGGACTGAACAAGAAACCACCAAAAATTTTAACCAGTCATCGTTCTCACAACACTGAGGACCAGTCATTCGAAATGACTTCTCCATGCATTTTATGCATTGGTAAAAGCACTATGATGAAAAGTGTGATATGTTTTCAGGTATCTCCTATACTAATAGAGCCACATGCTCACCGGTTTGCCACATGATGTAGGCCTATGGACTGAACAAGAAACCACCAAAAATTTTAACCAGTCATCGTTCTCACAACACTGAGGACCAGTCATTCGAAATGACTTCTCCATGCATTTTATGCATTGGTAAAAGCACTATGATGAAAAGTGTGATATGTTTTCAGGTATCTCCTATACTAATAGAGCCACATGCTCACCGGTTTGCCACATGATGTAGGCCTATGGACTGAACAAGAAACCACCAAAAATTTTAACCAGTCATCGTTCTCACAACACTGAGGACCAGTCATTCGAAATGACTTCTCCATGCATTTTATGCATTGGTAAAAGCACTATGATGAAAAGTGTGATATGTTTTCAGGTATCTCCTATACTAATAGAGCCACATGCTCACCGGTTTGCCACATGATGTAGGCCTATGGACTGAACAAGAAACCACCAAAAATTTTAACCAGTCATCGTTCTCACAACACTGAGGACCAGTCATTCGAAATGACTTCTCCATGCATTTTATGCATTGGTAAAAGCACTATGATGAAAAGTGTGATATGTTTTCAGGTATCTCCTATACTAATAGAGCCACATGCTCACCGGTTTGCCACATGATGTAGGCCTATGGACTGAACAAGAAACCACCAAAAATTTTAACCAGTCATCGTTCTCACAACACTGAGGACCAGTCATTCGAAATGACTTCTCCATGCATTTTATGCATTGGTAAAAGCACTATGATGAAAAGTGTGATATGTTTTCAGGTATCTCCTATACTAATAGAGCCACATGCTCACCGGTTTGCCACATGATGTAGGCCTATGGACTGAACAAGAAACCACCAAAAATTTTAACCAGTCATCGTTCTCACAACACTGAGGACCAGTCATTCGAAATGACTTCTCCATGCATTTTATGCATTGGTAAAAGCACTATGATGAAAAGTGTGATATGTTTTCAGGTATCTCCTATACTAATAGAGCCACATGCTCACCGGTTTGCCACATGATGTAGGCCTATGGACTGAACAAGAAACCACCAAAAATTTTAACCAGTCATCGTTCTCACAACACTGAGGACCAGTCATTCGAAATGACTTCTCCATGCATTTTATGCATTGGTAAAAGCACTATGATGAAAAGTGTGATATGTTTTCAGGTATCTCCTATACTAATAGAGCCACATGCTCACCGGTTTGCCACATGATGTAGGCCTATGGACTGAACAAGAAACCACCAAAAATTTTAACCAGTCATCGTTCTCACAACACTGAGGACCAGTCATTCGAAATGACTTCTCCATGCATTTTATGCATTGGTAAAAGCACTATGATGAAAAGTGTGATATGTTTTCAGGTATCTCCTATACTAATAGAGCCACATGCTCACCGGTTTGCCACATGATGTAGGCCTATGGACTGAACAAGAAACCACCAAAAATTTTAACCAGTCATCGTTCTCACAACACTGAGGACCAGTCATTCGAAATGACTTCTCCATGCATTTTATGCATTGGTAAAAGCACTATGATGAAAAGTGTGATATGTTTTCAGGTATCTCCTATACTAATAGAGCCACATGCTCACCGGTTTGCCACATGATGTAGGCCTATGGACTGAACAAGAAACCACCAAAAATTTTAACCAGTCATCGTTCTCACAACACTGAGGACCAGTCATTCGAAATGACTTCTCCATGCATTTTATGCATTGGTAAAAGCACTATGATGAAAAGTGTGATATGTTTTCAGGTATCTCCTATACTAATAGAGCCACATGCTCACCGGTTTGCCACATGATGTAGGCCTATGGACTGAACAAGAAACCACCAAAAATTTTAACCAGTCATCGTTCTCACAACACTGAGGACCAGTCATTCGAAATGACTTCTCCATGCATTTTATGCATTGGTAAAAGCACTATGATGAAAAGTGTGATATGTTTTCAGGTATCTCCTATACTAATAGAGCCACATGCTCACCGGTTTGCCACATGATGTAGGCCTATGGACTGAACAAGAAACCACCAAAAATTTTAACCAGTCATCGTTCTCACAACACTGAGGACCAGTCATTCGAAATGACTTCTCCATGCATTTTATGCATTGGTAAAAGCACTATGATGAAAAGTGTGATATGTTTTCAGGTATCTCCTATACTAATAGAGCCACATGCTCACCGGTTTGCCACATGATGTAGGCCTATGGACTGAACAAGAAACCACCAAAAATTTTAACCAGTCATCGTTCTCACAACACTGAGGACCAGTCATTCGAAATGACTTCTCCATGCATTTTATGCATTGGTAAAAGCACTATGATGAAAAGTGTGATATGTTTTCAGGTATCTCCTATACTAATAGAGCCACATGCTCACCGGTTTGCCACATGATGTAGGCCTATGGACTGAACAAGAAACCACCAAAAATTTTAACCAGTCATCGTTCTCACAACACTGAGGACCAGTCATTCGAAATGACTTCTCCATGCATTTTATGCATTGGTAAAAGCACTATGATGAAAAGTGTGATATGTTTTCAGGTATCTCCTATACTAATAGAGCCACATGCTCACTCGGTTTGCCACATGATGTAGGCCTATGGACTGAACAAGAAACCACCAAAAATTTTAACCAGTCATCATTCTCACAACACTGAGGACCAGTCATTCGAAATGACTTCTCCATGCATTTTATGCATTGGTAAAAGCACTATGATGAAAAGTGTGATATGTTTTCAGGTATCTCCTATACTAATAGAGCCACATGCTCACCGGTTTGCCACATGATGTAGGCCTATGGACTGAACAAGAAACCACCAAAAATTTTAACCAGTCATCGTTCTCACAACACTGAGGACCAGTCATTCGAAAATGACTTCTCCATGCATTTTATGCATTGGTAAAAGCACTATGATGAAAATGTGTGATATGTTTTCAGGTATCTCCTATACTAATAGAGCCACATGCTCACACGGTTTGCCACATGATGCAGGCCTATGGACTGAACAAGAAACCACCAAAAATTTTAACCAGTCATCGTTCTCACAACACTGAGGACCAGTCATTCGAAATGACTTCTCCATGCATTTTATGCATTGGTAAAAGCACTATGATGAAAAGTGTGATATGTTTTCAGGTATCTCCTATACTAATAGAGCCACAAGCTCACCGGTTTGCCACATGATGTAGGCCTTTGGACTGAACAAGAAACCACCAAAAATTTTAACCAGTCATCGTTCTCACAACACTGAGGACCAGTCATTCGAAATGACTTCTCCATGCATTTTATGCATTGGTAAAAGCACTATGATGAAAAGTGTGATATGTTTTCAGGTATCTCCTATACTAATAGAGCCACA
>NW_027193868.1:0-22450 GCF_032444005.1 Ranitomeya imitator | reverse complement strand
CCTCAGTGTTGTGAGAACGATGGACTGGTTAAAATTTTTGGTGGTTTCTTGTTCAGTCCATAGGCCTACATCATGTGGCAAACGGTGAGCATGTGGCTCTATTAGTATAGGAGATACCTGAAAACATATCACACTTTTCATCATAGTGGCTTTTACCAATGCATAAAATGCATGGAGAAGTCATTTAGAATGACTGGTCCTCAGTGTTGTGAGAACGATGACTGGTTAAAATTTTTGGTGGTTTCTTGTTCAGTCCATAGGCCTACATCATGTGGCAAACCGGTGAGCATGTGGCTCTATTAGTATAGGAGATACCTGAAAACATATCACACTTTTCATCATAGTGCTTTTACCAATGCATAAAATGCATGGAGAAGTCATTTCGAATGACTGGTCCTCAGTGTTGTGAGAACGATGACTGGTTAAAATTTTTGGTGGTTTCTTGTTCAGTCCATAGGCCTACATCATGTGGCAAACCGGTGAGCATGTGGCTCTATTAGTATAGGAGATACTGAAAACATATCACACTTTTCATCATAGTGCTTTTACCAATGCATAAAATGCATGGAGAAGTCATTTCGAATGACTGGTCCTCAGTGTTGTGAGAACGATGACTGGTTAAAATTTTTGGTGGTTTCTTGTTCAGTCCATAGGCCTACATCATGTGGCAAACCGGTGAGCATGTGGCGCTATTAGTATAGGAGATACCTGAAAACATATCACACTTTTCATCATAGTGCTTTTACCAATGCATAAAATGCATGGAGAAGTCATTTCGAATGACTGGTCCTCAGTGTTGTGAGAACGATGACTGGTTAAAATTTTTGGTGGTTTCTTGTTCAGTCCATAGGCCTACATCATGTGGCAAACCGGTGAGCATGTGGCTCTATTAGTATAGGAGATACCTGAAAACATATCACACTTTTCATCATAGTGCTTTTACCAATGCATAAAATGCATGGAGAAGTCATTTCGAATGACTGGTCCTCAGTGTTGTGAGAACGATGACTGGTTAAAATTTTTGGTGGTTTCTTGTTCAGTCCATAGGCCTACATCATGTGGCAAACCGGTGAGCATGTGGCTCTATTAGTATAGGAGATACCTGAAAACATATCACACTTTTCATCATAGTGCTTTTACCAATGCATAAAATGCATGGAGAAGTCATTTCGAATGACTGGTCCTCAGCGTTGTGAGAACGATGACTGGTTAAAATTTTTGGTGGTTTCTTGTTCAGTCCATAGGCCTACATCATGTGGCAAACCGGTGAGCATGTGGCTCTATTAGTATAGGAGATACCTGAAAACATATCACACTTTTCATCGTAGTGCTTTTACCAATGCATAAAATGCATGGAGAAGTCATTTCGAATGACTGGTCCTCAGTGTTGTAAGAACGATGACTGGTTAAAATTTTTGGTGGTTTCTTGTTCAGTCCATAGGCCTACATCATGTGGCAAACCGGTGAGCATGTGGCTCTATTAGTATAGGAGATACCTGACAACATATCACACTTTTCATCATAGTGCTTTTACCAATGCATAAAATGCATGGAGAAGTCATTTCGAATGACTGGTCCTCAGTGTTGTGAGAACGATGACTGGTTAAAATTTTTGGTGGTTTCTTGTTCAGTCCATAGGCCTACATCATGTGGCAAACCGGTGAGCATGTGGCTCTATTAGTATAGGAGATACCTGAAAACATATCACACTTTTCATCATAGTGCTTTTACCAATGCATAAAATGCATGGAGAAGTCATTTCGAATGACTGGTCCTCAGTGTTGTGAGAACGATGACTGGTTAAAATTTTTGGTGGTTTCTTGTTCAGTCCATAGGCCTACATCATGTGGCAAACCGGTGAGCATGTGGCTCTATTAGTATAGGAGATACCTGAAAACATATCACACTTTTCATCATAGTGCTTTTACCAATGCATAAAATGCATGGAGAAGTCATTTCGAATGACTGGTCCTCAGTGTTGTGAGAACGATGACTGGTTAAAATTTTTGGTGGTTTCTTGTTCAGTCCATAGGCCTACATCATGTGGCAAACCGGTGAGCATGTGGCTCTATTAGTATAGGAGATACCTGAAAACATATCACACTTTTCATCATAGTGCTTTTACCAATGCATAAAATGCATGGAGAAGTCATTTCGAATGACTGGTCCTCAGTGTTGTGAGAACGATGACTGGTTAAAATTTTTGGTGGTTTCTTGTTCAGTCCATAGGCCTACATCATGTGGCAAACCGGTGAGCATGTGGCTCTTTTAGTATAGGAGATACCTGAAAACATATCACACTTTTCATCATAGTGCTTTTACCAATGCATAAAATGCATGGAGAAGTCATTTCGAATGACTGGTCCTCAGCGTTGTGAGAACGATGACTGGTTAAAATTTTTGGTGGTTTCTTGTTCAGTCCATAGGCCTACATCATGTGGCAAACCGGTGAGCATGTGGCTCTATTAGTATAGGAGATACCTGAAAACATATCACACTTTTCATCATAGTGCTTTTACCAATGCATAAAATGCATGGAGAAGTCATTTCGAATGACTGGTCCTCAGTGTTGTGAGAACGATGACTGGTTAAAATTTTTGGTGGTTTCTTGTTCAGTCCATAGGCCTACATCATGTGGCAAACCGGTGAGCATGTGGCTCTATTAGTATAGGAGATACCTGAAAACATATCACACTTTTCATCATAGTGCTTTTACCAATGCATAAAATGCATGGAGAAGTCATTTCGAATGACTGGTCCTCAGCGTTGTGAGAACGATGACTGGTTAAAATTTTTGGTGGTTTCTTGTTCAGTCCATAGGCCTACATCATGTGGCAAACCGGTGAGCATGTGGCTCTATTAGTATAGGAGATACCTGAAAACATATCACACTTTTCATCATAGTGCTTTTACCAATGCATAAAATGCATGGAGAAGTCATTTCGAATGACTGGTCCTCAGTGTTGTGAGAACGATGACTGGTTAAAATTTTTGGTGGTTTCTTGTTCAGTCCATAGGCCTACATCATGTGGCAAACCGGTGAGCATGTGGCTCTATTAGTATAGGAGATACCTGAAAACATATCACACTTTTCATCATAGTGCTTTTACCAATGCATAAAATGCATGGAGAAGTCATTTCGAATGACTGGTCCTCAGTGTTGTGAGAACGATGACTGGTTAAAATTTTTGGTGGTTTCTTGTTCAGTCTATAGGCCTACATCATGTGGCAAACCGGTGAGCATGTGGCTCTATTAGTATAGGAGATACCTGAAAACATATCACACTTTTCATCATAGTGCTTTTACCAATGCATAAAATGCATGGAGAAGTCATTTCGAATGACTGGTCCTCAGTGTTGTGAGAACAATGACTGGTTAAAATTTTTGGTGGTTTCTTGTTCAGTCCATAGGCCTACATCATGTGGCAAACTGGTGAGCATGTGGCTCTATTAGTATAGGAGATACCTGAAAACATATCACACTTTTCATCATAGTGCTTTTACCAATGCATAAAATGCATGGAGAAGTCATTTCGAATGACTGGTCCTCAGTGTTGTGAGAACGATGACTGGTTAAAATTTTTGGTGGTTTCTTGTTCAGTCCATAGGCCTACATCATGTGGCAAACCGGTGAGCATGTGGCTCTATTAGTATAGGAGATACCTGAAAACATATCACACTTTTCATCATAGTGCTTTTACCAATGCATAAAATGCATGGAGAAGTCATTTCGAATGACTGGTCCTCAGTGTTGTGAGAACGATGACTGGTTAAAATTTTTGGTGGTTTCTTGTTCAGTCCATAGGCCTACATTATGTGGCAAACCGGTGAGCATGTGGCTCTATTAGTATAGGAAATACCTGAAAACATATCACACTTTTCATCATAGTGCTTTTACCAATGCATAAAATGCATGGAGAGGTCATTTCGAATGACTGGTCCTCAGTGTTGTGAGAACGATGACTGGTTAAAATTTTTGGTGGTTTCTTGTTCAGTCCATAGGCCTTCATCATGTGGCAAACCAGTGAGCATGTGGCTCTATTAGAATAGGAGATACCTGAAAACATATCACACTTTTCATCATAGTGCTTTTACCAATGCATAAAATGCATGGAGAGGTCATTTCGAATGACTGGTCCTCAGTGTTGTGAGAACGATGACTGGTTAAAATTTTTGGTGGTTTCTTGTTCAGTCCATAGGCCTACATCATGTGGCAAACCGGTGAGCATGTGGCTCTATTAGTATAGGAGATACCTGAAAACATATCACACTTTTCATCATAGTGCTTTTACCAATGCATAAAATGCATGGAGAAGTCATTTCGAATGACTGGTCCTCAGTGTTGTGAGAACGATGACTGGTTAAAATTTTTGGTGGTTTCTTGTTCAGTCCATAGGCCTACATCATGTGGCAAACCGGTGAGCATGTGGCTCTATTAGTATAGGAGATACCTGAAAACATATCACACTTTTCATCATAGTGCTTTTACCAATGCATAAAATGCATGGAGAAGTCATTTCGAATGACTGGTCCTCAGTGTTGTGAGAACGATGACTGGTTAAAATTTTTGGTGGTTTCTTGTTCAGTCTATAGGCCTACATCATGTGGCAAACCGGTGAGCATGTGGCTCTATTAGTATAGGAGATACCTGAAAACATATCACACTTTTCATCATAGTGCTTTTACCAATGCATAAAATGCATGGAGAAGTCATTTCGAATGACTGGTCCTCAGTGTTGTGAGAACGATGACTGGTTAAAATTTTTGGTGGTTTCTTGTTCAGTCCATAGGCCTACAGCATGTGGCAAACCGGTGAGCATGTGGCTCTATTAGTATAGGAGATACCTGAAAACATATCACACTTTTCATCATAGTGCTTTTACCAATGCACAAAATGCATGGAGAAGTCATTTTGAATGACTGGTCCTCAGTGTTGTGAGAACGATGACTGGTTAAAATTTTTGGTGGTTTCTTGTTCAGTCCATAGGCCTACATCATGTGGCAAACCGGTGAGCATGTGGCTCTATTAGTATAGGAAATACCTGAAAACATATCACACTTTTCATCATAGTGCTTTTACCAATGCATAAAATGCATGGAGAAGTCATTTCGGATGACTGGTCCTCAGTGTTGTGAGAACGATGACTGGTTAAAATTTTTGGTGGTTTCTTGTTCAGTCCATAGGCCTACATCATGTGGCAAACCGGTGAGCATGTGGCTCTATTAGTATAGGAGATACCTGAAAACATATTACACTTTTCATCATAGTGCTTTTACCAATGCATAAAATGCATGGAGAAGTCATTTCGGATGACTGGTCCTCAGTGTTGTGAGAACGATGATTGGTTAAAATTTTTGGTGGTTTCTTGTTCAGTCCATAGGCCTACATCATGTGGCAAACCGGTGAGCATGTGGCTCTATTAGTATAGGAGATACCTGAAAACATATCACACTTTTCATCATAGTGCTTTTACCAATGCATAAAATGCATGGAGAAGTCATTTCGAATGACTGGTCCTCAGTGTTGTGAGAACGATGACTGGTTAAAATTTTTGGTGGTTTCTTGTTCAGTCCATAGGCCTACATCATGTGGCAAACCGGTGAGCATGTGGCTCTATTAGTATAGGAGATACCTGAAAACATATCACACTTTTCATCGTAGTGCTTTTACCAATGCATAAAATGCATGGAGAAGTCATTTCGAATGACTGGTCCTCAGTGTTGTAAGAACGATGACTGGTTAAAATTTTTGGTGGTTTCTTGTTCAGTCCATAGGCCTACATCATGTGGCAAACCGGTGAGCATGTGGCTCTATTAGTATAGGAGATACCTGACAACATATCACACTTTTCATCATAGTGCTTTTACCAATGCATAAAATGCATGGAGAAGTCATTTCGAATGACTGGTCCTCAGTGTTGTGAGAACGATGACTGGTTAAAATTTTTGGTGGTTTCTTGTTCAGTCCATAGGCCTACATCATGTGGCAAACCGGTGAGCATGTGGCTCTATTAGTATAGGAGATACCTGAAAACATATCACACTTTTCATCATAGTGCTTTTACCAATGCATAAAATGCATGGAGAAGTCATTTCGAATGACTGGTCCTCAGTGTTGTGAGAACGATGACTGGTTAAAATTTTTGGTGGTTTCTTGTTCAGTCCATAGGCCTACATCATGTGGCAAACCGGTGAGCATGTGGCTCTATTAGTATAGGAGATACCTGAAAACATATCACACTTTTCATCATAGTGCTTTTACCAATGCATAAAATGCATGGAGAAGTCATTTCGAATGACTGGTCCTCAGTGTTGTGAGAACGATGACTGGTTAAAATTTTTGGTGGTTTCTTGTTCAGTCCATAGGCCTACATCATGTGGCAAACCGGTGAGCATGTGGCTCTATTAGTATAGGAGATACCTGAAAACATATCACACTTTTCATCATAGTGCTTTTACCAATGCATAAAATGCATGGAGAAGTCATTTCGAATGACTGGTCCTCAGTGTTGTGAGAACGATGACTGGTTAAAATTTTTGGTGGTTTCTTGTTCAGTCCATAGGCCTACATCATGTGGCAAACCGGTGAGCATGTGGCTCTTTTAGTATAGGAGATACCTGAAAACATATCACACTTTTCATCATAGTGCTTTTACCAATGCATAAAATGCATGGAGAAGTCATTTCGAATGACTGGTCCTCAGCGTTGTGAGAACGATGACTGGTTAAAATTTTTGGTGGTTTCTTGTTCAGTCCATAGGCCTACATCATGTGGCAAACCGGTGAGCATGTGGCTCTATTAGTATAGGAGATACCTGAAAACATATCACACTTTTCATCATAGTGCTTTTACCAATGCATAAAATGCATGGAGAAGTCATTTCGAATGACTGGTCCTCAGTGTTGTGAGAACGATGACTGGTTAAAATTTTTGGTGGTTTCTTGTTCAGTCCATAGGCCTACATCATGTGGCAAACCGGTGAGCATGTGGCTCTATTAGTATAGGAGATACCTGAAAACATATCACACTTTTCATCATAGTGCTTTTACCAATGCATAAAATGCATGGAGAAGTCATTTCGAATGACTGGTCCTCAGCGTTGTGAGAACGATGACTGGTTAAAATTTTTGGTGGTTTCTTGTTCAGTCCATAGGCCTACATCATGTGGCAAACCGGTGAGCATGTGGCTCTATTAGTATAGGAGATACCTGAAAACATATCACACTTTTCATCATAGTGCTTTTACCAATGCATAAAATGCATGGAGAAGTCATTTCGAATGACTGGTCCTCAGTGTTGTGAGAACGATGACTGGTTAAAATTTTTGGTGGTTTCTTGTTCAGTCCATAGGCCTACATCATGTGGCAAACCGGTGAGCATGTGGCTCTATTAGTATAGGAGATACCTGAAAACATATCACACTTTTCATCATAGTGCTTTTACCAATGCATAAAATGCATGGAGAAGTCATTTCGAATGACTGGTCCTCAGTGTTGTGAGAACGATGACTGGTTAAAATTTTTGGTGGTTTCTTGTTCAGTCTATAGGCCTACATCATGTGGCAAACCGGTGAGCATGTGGCTCTATTAGTATAGGAGATACCTGAAAACATATCACACTTTTCATCATAGTGCTTTTACCAATGCATAAAATGCATGGAGAAGTCATTTCGAATGACTGGTCCTCAGTGTTGTGAGAACAATGACTGGTTAAAATTTTTGGTGGTTTCTTGTTCAGTCCATAGGCCTACATCATGTGGCAAACTGGTGAGCATGTGGCTCTATTAGTATAGGAGATACCTGAAAACATATCACACTTTTCATCATAGTGCTTTTACCAATGCATAAAATGCATGGAGAAGTCATTTCGAATGACTGGTCCTCAGTGTTGTGAGAACGATGACTGGTTAAAATTTTTGGTGGTTTCTTGTTCAGTCCATAGGCCTACATCATGTGGCAAACCGGTGAGCATGTGGCTCTATTAGTATAGGAGATACCTGAAAACATATCACACTTTTCATCATAGTGCTTTTACCAATGCATAAAATGCATGGAGAAGTCATTTCGAATGACTGGTCCTCAGTGTTGTGAGAACGATGACTGGTTAAAATTTTTGGTGGTTTCTTGTTCAGTCCATAGGCCTACATTATGTGGCAAACCGGTGAGCATGTGGCTCTATTAGTATAGGAAATACCTGAAAACATATCACACTTTTCATCATAGTGCTTTTACCAATGCATAAAATGCATGGAGAGGTCATTTCGAATGACTGGTCCTCAGTGTTGTGAGAACGATGACTGGTTAAAATTTTTGGTGGTTTCTTGTTCAGTCCATAGGCCTTCATCATGTGGCAAACCAGTGAGCATGTGGCTCTATTAGAATAGGAGATACCTGAAAACATATCACACTTTTCATCATAGTGCTTTTACCAATGCATAAAATGCATGGAGAGGTCATTTCGAATGACTGGTCCTCAGTGTTGTGAGAACGATGACTGGTTAAAATTTTTGGTGGTTTCTTGTTCAGTCCATAGGCCTACATCATGTGGCAAACCGGTGAGCATGTGGCTCTATTAGTATAGGAGATACCTGAAAACATATCACACTTTTCATCATAGTGCTTTTACCAATGCATAAAATGCATGGAGAAGTCATTTCGAATGACTGGTCCTCAGTGTTGTGAGAACGATGACTGGTTAAAATTTTTGGTGGTTTCTTGTTCAGTCCATAGGCCTACATCATGTGGCAAACCGGTGAGCATGTGGCTCTATTAGTATAGGAGATACCTGAAAACATATCACACTTTTCATCATAGTGCTTTTACCAATGCATAAAATGCATGGAGAAGTCATTTCGAATGACTGGTCCTCAGTGTTGTGAGAACGATGACTGGTTAAAATTTTTGGTGGTTTCTTGTTCAGTCTATAGGCCTACATCATGTGGCAAACCGGTGAGCATGTGGCTCTATTAGTATAGGAGATACCTGAAAACATATCACACTTTTCATCATAGTGCTTTTACCAATGCATAAAATGCATGGAGAAGTCATTTCGAATGACTGGTCCTCAGTGTTGTGAGAACGATGACTGGTTAAAATTTTTGGTGGTTTCTTGTTCAGTCCATAGGCCTACAGCATGTGGCAAACCGGTGAGCATGTGGCTCTATTAGTATAGGAGATACCTGAAAACATATCACACTTTTCATCATAGTGCTTTTACCAATGCACAAAATGCATGGAGAAGTCATTTTGAATGACTGGTCCTCAGTGTTGTGAGAACGATGACTGGTTAAAATTTTTGGTGGTTTCTTGTTCAGTCCATAGGCCTACATCATGTGGCAAACCGGTGAGCATGTGGCTCTATTAGTATAGGAAATACCTGAAAACATATCACACTTTTCATCATAGTGCTTTTACCAATGCATAAAATGCATGGAGAAGTCATTTCGGATGACTGGTCCTCAGTGTTGTGAGAACGATGACTGGTTAAAATTTTTGGTGGTTTCTTGTTCAGTCCATAGGCCTACATCATGTGGCAAACCGGTGAGCATGTGGCTCTATTAGTATAGGAGATACCTGAAAACATATTACACTTTTCATCATAGTGCTTTTACCAATGCATAAAATGCATGGAGAAGTCATTTCGGATGACTGGTCCTCAGTGTTGTGAGAACGATGACTGGTTAAAATTTTTGGTGGTTTCTTGTTCAGTCCATAGGCCTACATCATGTGGCAAACCGGTGAGCATGTGGCTCTATTAGTATAGGAGATACCTGAAAACATATCACACTTTTCATCATAGTGCTTTTACCAATGCATAAAATGCATGGAGAAGTCATTTCGAATGACTGGTCCTCAGTGTTGTGAGAACGATGACTGGTTAAAATTTTTGGTGGTTTCTTGTTCAGTCCATAGGCCTACATCATGTGGCAAACCGGTGAGCATGTGGCTCTATTAGTATAGGAGATACCTGAAAACATATCACACTTTTCATCATAGTGCTTTTACCAATGCATAAAATGCATGGAGAAGTCATTTCGAATGACTGGTCCTCAGTGTTGTGAGAACGATGACTGGTTAAAATTTTTGGTGGTTTCTTGTTCAGTCCACAGGCCTACATCATGTGGCAAACCGGTGAGCATGTGGCTCTATTAGTATAGGAGATACCTGAAAACATATCACACTTTTCATCATAGTGCTTTTACCAATGCATAAAATGCATGGAGAAGTCATTTCAAATGACTGGTCCTCAGTGTTGTGAGAACGATGACTGGTTAAAATTTTTGGTGGTTTCTTGTTCAGTCCATAGGCCTACATCATGTGGCAAACCGGTGAGCATGTGGCTCTATTAGTATAGGAGATACCTGAAAACATATCACACTTTTCATCATAGTGCTTTTACCAATGCATAAAATGCATGGAGAAGTCATTTCGAATGACTGGTCCTCAGTGTTGTGAGAACAATGACTGGTTAAAATTTTTGGTGGTTTCTTGTTCAGTCCATAGGCCTACATCATGTGGCAAACCGGTGAGCATGTGGCTCTATTAGTATAGGAGATACCTGAAAACATATCACACTTTTCATCATAGTGCTTTTACCAATGCATAAAATGCATGGAGAAGTCATTTCGAATGACTGGTCCTCAGTGTTGTGAGAACGATGACTGGTTAAAATTTTTGGTGGTTTCTTGTTCAGTCTATAGGCCTACATCATGTGGCAAACCGGTGAGCATGTGGCTCTATTAGTATAGGAGATACCTGAAAACATATCACACTTTTCATCATAGTGCTTTTACCAATGCATAAAATGCATGGAGAAGTCATTTCGAATGACTGGTCCTCAGTGTTGTGAGAACAATGACTGGTTAAAATTTTTGGTGGTTTCTTGTTCAGTCCATAGGCCTACATCATGTGGCAAACCGGTGAGCATGTGGCTCTATTAGTATAGGAGATACCTGAAAACATATCACACTTTTCATCATAGTGCTTTTACCAATGCATAAAATGCATGGAGAAGTCATTTCGAATGACTGGTCCTCAGTGTTGTGAGAACGATGACTGGTTAAAATTTTTGGTGGTTTCTTGTTCAGTCCATAGGCCTACATCATGTGGCAAACCGGTGAGCATGTGGCTCTATTAGTATAGGAGATACCTGAAAACATATCACACTTTTCATCATAGTGCTTTTACCAATGCATAAAATGCATGGAGAAGTCATTTCGGATGACTGGTCCTCAGTGTTGTGAGAACGATGACTGGTTAAAATTTTTGGTGGTTTCTTGTTCAGTCCATAGGCCTACATCATGTGGCAAACCGGTGAGCATGTGGCTCTATTAGTATAGGAGATACCTGAAAACATATCACACTTTTCATCATAGTGCTTTTACCAATGCATAAAATGCATGGAGAAGTCATTTCGAATGACTGGTCCTCAGTGTTGTGAGAACGATGACTGGTTAAAATTTTTGGTGGTTTCTTGTTCAGTCCATAGGCCTACATCATGTGGCAAACCGGTGAGCATGTGGCTCTTTTAGTATAGGAGATACCTGAAAACATATCACACTTTTCATCATAGTGCTTTTACCAATGCATAAAATGCATGGAGAAGTCATTTCGAATGACTGGTCCTCAGTGTTGTGAGAACGATGACTGGTTAAAATTTTTGGTGGTTTCTTGTTCAGTCCATAGGCCTACATCATGTGGCAAACCGGTGAGCATGTGGCTCTATTAGTATAGGAGATACCTGAAAACATATCACACTTTTCATCATAGTGCTTTTACCAATGCATAAAATGCATGGAGAAGTCATTTCGAATGACTGGTCCTCAGCGTTGTGAGAACGATGACTGGTTAAAATTTTTGGTGGTTTCTTGTTCAGTCCATAGGCCTACATCATGTGGCAAACCGGTGAGCATGTGGCTCTATTAGTATAGGAGATACCTGAAAACATATCACACTTTTCATCATAGTGCTTTTACCAATGCATAAAATGCATGGAGAAGTCATTTCGAATGACTGGTCCTCAGTGTTGTGAGAACGATGACTGGTTAAAATTTTTGGTGGTTTCTTGTTCAGTCCATAGGCCTACATCATGTGGCAAACCGTGTGGCAGTCATCGTTCTCACAACACTGAGGACCAGTCATTCGAAATGACTTCTCCATGCATTTTATGCATTGGTAAAAGCACTATGATGAAAAGTGTGATATGTTTTCAGGTATCTCCTATACTAATAGAGCCACATGCTCACCGGTTTGCCACATGATGTAGGCCTATGGACTGAACAAGAAACCACCAAAAATTTTAACCAGTCATCATTCTCACAACACTGAGGACCAGTCATTCGAAATGACTTCTCCATGCATTTTATGCATTGGTAAAAGCACTATGATGAAAAGTGTGATATGTTTTCAGGTATCTCCTATACTAATAGAGCCACATGCTCACCGGTTTGCCACATGATGTAGGCCTATGGACTGAACAAGAAACCACCAAAAATTTTAACCAGTCATCGTTCTCACAACACTGAGGACCAGTCATTCGAAATGACTTCTCCATGCATTTTATGCATTGGTAAAAGCACTATGATGAAAAGTGTGATATGTTTTCAGGTATCTCCTATACTAATAGAGCCACATGCTCACCGGTTTGCCACATGATGTAGGCCTATGGACTGAACAAGAAACCACCAAAAATTTTAACCAGTCATCGTTCTCACAACACTGAGGACCAGTCATCCGAAATGACTTCTCCATGCATTTTATGCATTGGTAAAAGCACTATGATGAAAAGTGTGATATGTTTTCAGGTATCTCCTATTCTAATAGAGCCACATGCTCACCGGTTTGCCACATGATGAAGGCCTATGGACTGAACAAGAAACCACCAAAAATTTTAACCAGTCATCGTTCTCACAACACTGAGGACCAGTCATTCGAAATGACCTCTCCATGCATTTTATGCATTGGTAAAAGCACTATGATGAAAAGTGTGATATGTTTTCAGGTATTTCCTATACTAATAGAGCCACATGCTCACCGGTTTGCCACATGATGTAGGCCTATGGACTGAACAAGAAACCACCAAAAATTTTAACCAGTCATCGTTCTCACAACACTGAGGACCAGTCATTCGAAATGACTTCTCCATGCATTTTATGCATTGGTAAAAGCACTATGATGAAAAGTGTGATATGTTTTCAGGTATCTCCTATACTAATAGAGCCACATGCTCACCGGTTTGCCACATGATGTAGGCCTATGGACTGAACAAGAAACCACCAAAAATTTTAACCAGTCATCGTTCTCACAACACTGAGGACCAGTCATTCGAAATGACTTCTCCATGCATTTTATGCATTGGTAAAAGCACTATGATGAAAAGTGTGATATGTTTTCAGGTATCTCCTATACTAATAGAGCCACATGCTCACCGGTTTGCCACATGATGTAGGCCTATGGACTGAACAAGAAACCACCAAAAATTTTAACCAGTCATTGTTCTCACAACACTGAGGACCAGTCATTCGAAATGACTTCTCCATGCATTTTATGCATTGGTAAAAGCACTATGATGAAAAGTGTGATATGTTTTCAGGTATCTCCTATACTAATAGAGCCACATGCTCACCGGTTTGCCACATGATGTAGGCCTATAGACTGAACAAGAAACCACCAAAAATTTTAACCAGTCATCGTTCTCACAACACTGAGGACCAGTCATTCGAAATGACTTCTCCATGCATTTTATGCATTGGTAAAAGCACTATGATGAAAAGTGTGATATGTTTTCAGGTATCTCCTATACTAATAGAGCCACATGCTCACCGGTTTGCCACATGATGTAGGCCTATGGACTGAACAAGAAACCACCAAAAATGTTAACCAGTCATCGTTCTCACAACACTGAGGACCAGTCATTCGAAATGACTTCTCCATGCATTTTATGCATTGGTAAAAGCACTATGATGAAAAGTGTGATATGTTTTCAGGTATCTCCTATACTAATAGAGCCACATGCTCACCGGTTTGCCACATGATGTAGGCCTATGGACTGAACAAGAAACCACCAAAAATTTTAACCAGTCATCGTTCTCACAACGCTGAGGACCAGTCATTCGAAATAACTTCTCCATGCATTTTATGCATTGGTAAAAGCACTATGATGAAAAGTGTGATATGTTTTCAGGTATCTCCTATACTAATAGAGCCACATGCTCACCGGTTTGCCACATGATGTAGGCCTATGGACTGAACAAGAAACCACCAAAAATTTTAACCAGTCATCGTTCTCACAACACTGAGGACCAGTCATTCGAAATGACTTCTCCATGCATTTTATGCATTGGTAAAAGCACTATGATGAAAAGTGTGATATGTTTTCAGGTATCTCCTATACTAATAGAGCCACATGCTCACCGGTTTGCCACATGATGTAGGCCTATGGACTGAACAAGAAACCACCAAAAATTTTAACCAGTCATCGTTCTCACAACGCTGAGGACCAGTCATTCGAAATGACTTCTCCATGCATTTTATGCATTGGTAAAAGCACTATGATGAAAAGTGTGATATGTTTTCAGGTATCTCCTATACTAATAGAGCCACATGCTCACCGGTTTGCCACATGATGTAGGCCTATGGACTGAACAAGAAACCACCAAAAATTTTAACCAGTCATCGTTCTCACAACACTGAGGACCAGTCATTCGAAATGACTTCTCCATGCATTTTATGCATTGGTAAAAGCACTATGATGAAAAGTGTGATATGTTTTCAGGTATCTCCTATACTAAAAGAGCCACATGCTCACCGGTTTGCCACATGATGTAGGCCTATGGACTGAACAAGAAACCACCAAAAATTTTAACCAGTCATCGTTCTCACAACACTGAGGACCAGTCATTCGAAATGACTTCTCCATGCATTTTATGCATTGGTAAAAGCACTATGATGAAAAGTGTGATATGTTTTCAGGTATCTCCTATACTAATAGAGCCACATGCTCACCGGTTTGCCACATGATGTAGGCCTATGGACTGAACAAGAAACCACCAAAAATTTTAACCAGTCATCGTTCTCACAACACTGAGGACCAGTCATCCGAAATGACTTCTCCATGCATTTTATGCATTGGTAAAAGCACTATGATGAAAAGTGTGATATGTTTTCAGGTATCTCCTATACTAATAGAGCCACATGCTCACCGGTTTGCCACATGATGTAGGCCTATGGACTGAACAAGAAACCACCAAAAATTTTAACCAGTCATCGTTCTCACAACACTGAGGACCAGTCATTCGAAATGACTTCTCCATGCATTTTATGCATTGGTAAAAGCACTATGATGAAAAGTGTGATATGTTTTCAGGTATCTCCTATACTAATAGAGCCACATGCTCACCGGTTTGCCACATGATGTAGGCCTATGGACTGAACAAGAAACCACCAAAAATTTTAACCAGTCATTGTTCTCACAACACTGAGGACCAGTCATTCGAAATGACTTCTCCATGCATTTTATGCATTGGTAAAAGCACTATGATGAAAAGTGTGATATGTTTTCAGGTATCTCCTATACTAATAGAGCCACATGCTCACCGGTTTGCCACATGATGTAGGCCTATAGACTGAACAAGAAACCACCAAAAATTTTAACCAGTCATCGTTCTCACAACACTGAGGACCAGTCATTCGAAATGACTTCTCCATGCATTTTATGCATTGGTAAAAGCACTATGATGAAAAGTGTGATATGTTTTCAGGTATCTCCTATACTAATAGAGCCACATGCTCACCGGTTTGCCACATGATGTAGGCCTATGGACTGAACAAGAAACCACCAAAAATTTTAACCAGTCATTGTTCTCACAACACTGAGGACCAGTCATTCGAAATGACTTCTCCATGCATTTTATGCATTGGTAAAAGCACTATGATGAAAAGTGTGATATGTTTTCAGGTATCTCCTATACTAATAGAGCCACATGCTCACCGGTTTGCCACATGATGTAGGCCTATGGACTGAACAAGAAACCACTAAAAATTTTAACCAGTCATCGTTCTCACAACACTGAGGACCAGTCATTCGAAATGACTTCTCCATGCATTTTATGCATTGGTAAAAGCACTATGATGAAAAGTGTGATATGTTTTCAGGTATCTCCTATACTAATAGAGCCACATGCTCACCGGTTTGCCACATGATGTAGGCCTGTGGACTGAACAAGAAACCACCAAAAATTTTAACCAGTCATCGTTCTCACAACACTGAGGACCAGTCATTCGAAATGACTTCTCCATGCATTTTATGCATTGGTAAAAGCACTATGATGAAAAGTGTGATATGTTTTCAGGTATCTCCTATACTAATAGAGCCACATGCTCACCGGTTTGCCACATGATGTAGGCCTATGGACTGAACAAGAAACCACCAAAAATTTTAACCAGTCATCGTTCTCACAACACTGAGGACCAGTCATTCGAAATGACTTCTCCATGCATTTTATGCATTGGTAAAAGCACTATGATGAAAAGTGTGATATGTTTTCAGGTATCTCCTATACTAATAGAGCCACATGCTCACCGGTTTGCCACATGATGTAGGCCTATGGACTGAACAAGAAACCACCAAAAATTTTAACCAGTCATCGTTCTCACAACACTGAGGACCAGTCATCCGAAATGACTTCTCCATGCATTTTATGCATTGGTAAAAGCACTATGATGAAAAGTGTAATATGTTTTCAGGTATCTCCTATACTAATAGAGCCACATGCTCACCGGTTTGCCACATGATGTAGGCCTATGGACTGAACAAGAAACCACCAAAAATTTTAACCAGTCATCGTTCTCACAACACTGAGGACCAGTCATCCGAAATGACTTCTCCATGCATTTTATGCATTGGTAAAAGCACTATGATGAAAAGTGTGATATGTTTTCAGGTATTTCCTATACTAATAGAGCCACATGCTCACCGGTTTGCCACATGATGTAGGCCTATGGACTGAACAAGAAACCACCAAAAATTTTAACCAGTCATCGTTCTCACAACACTGAGGACCAGTCATTCGAAATGACTTCTCCATGCATTTTGTGCATTGGTAAAAGCACTATGATGAAAAGTGTGATATGTTTTCAGGTATCTCCTATACTAATAGAGCCACATGCTCACCGGTTTGCCACATGCTGTAGGCCTATGGACTGAACAAGAAACCACCAAAAATTTTAACCAGTCATCGTTCTCACAACACTGAGGACCAGTCATTCGAAATGACTTCTCCATGCATTTTATGCATTGGTAAAAGCACTATGATGAAAAGTGTGATATGTTTTCAGGTATCTCCTATACTAATAGAGCCACATGCTCACCGGTTTGCCACATGATGTAGGCCTATAGACTGAACAAGAAACCACCAAAAATTTTAACCAGTCATCGTTCTCACAACACTGAGGACCAGTCATTCGAAATGACTTCTCCATGCATTTTATGCATTGGTAAAAGCACTATGATGAAAAGTGTGATATGTTTTCAGGTATCTCCTATACTAATAGAGCCACATGCTCACCGGTTTGCCACATGATGTAGGCCTATGGACTGAACAAGAAACCACCAAAAATTTTAACCAGTCATCGTTCTCACAACACTGAGGACCAGTCATTCGAAATGACCTCTCCATGCATTTTATGCATTGGTAAAAGCACTATGATGAAAAGTGTGATATGTTTTCAGGTATCTCCTATTCTAATAGAGCCACATGCTCACTGGTTTGCCACATGATGAAGGCCTATGGACTGAACAAGAAACCACCAAAAATTTTAACCAGTCATCGTTCTCACAACACTGAGGACCAGTCATTCGAAATGACCTCTCCATGCATTTTATGCATTGGTAAAAGCACTATGATGAAAAGTGTGATATGTTTTCAGGTATTTCCTATACTAATAGAGCCACATGCTCACCGGTTTGCCACATAATGTAGGCCTATGGACTGAACAAGAAACCACCAAAAATTTTAACCAGTCATCGTTCTCACAACACTGAGGACCAGTCATTCGAAATGACTTCTCCATGCATTTTATGCATTGGTAAAAGCACTATGATGAAAAGTGTGATATGTTTTCAGGTATCTCCTATACTAATAGAGCCACATGCTCACCGGTTTGCCACATGATGTAGGCCTATGGACTGAACAAGAAACCACCAAAAATTTTAACCAGTCATCGTTCTCACAACACTGAGGACCAGTCATTCGAAATGACTTCTCCATGCATTTTATGCATTGGTAAAAGCACTATGATGAAAAGTGTGATATGTTTTCAGGTATCTCCTATACTAATAGAGCCACATGCTCACCAGTTTGCCACATGATGTAGGCCTATGGACTGAACAAGAAACCACCAAAAATTTTAACCAGTCATTGTTCTCACAACACTGAGGACCAGTCATTCGAAATGACTTCTCCATGCATTTTATGCATTGGTAAAAGCACTATGATGAAAAGTGTGATATGTTTTCAGGTATCTCCTATACTAATAGAGCCACATGCTCACCGGTTTGCCACATGATGTAGGCCTATAGACTGAACAAGAAACCACCAAAAATTTTAACCAGTCATCGTTCTCACAACACTGAGGACCAGTCATTCGAAATGACTTCTCCATGCATTTTATGCATTGGTAAAAGCACTATGATGAAAAGTGTGATATGTTTTCAGGTATCTCCTATACTAATAGAGCCACATGCTCACCGGTTTGCCACATGATGTAGGCCTATGGACTGAACAAGAAACCACCAAAAATTTTAACCAGTCATCGTTCTCACAACACTGAGGACCAGTCATTCGAAATGACTTCTCCATGCATTTTATGCATTGGTAAAAGCACTATGATGAAAAGTGTGATATGTTTTCAGGTATCTCCTATACTAATAGAGCCACATGCTCACCGGTTTGCCACATGATG
Organism: Ranitomeya imitator; assembly: GCF_032444005.1. Taxonomy (NCBI): domain Eukaryota; kingdom Metazoa; phylum Chordata; class Amphibia; order Anura; family Dendrobatidae; genus Ranitomeya; species Ranitomeya imitator. The sequence goes on along the minus strand of NW_027193868.1, from coordinate 3,490 downwards.
TAGGCCTATGGACTGAACAAGAAACCACCAAAAATTTTAACCAGTCATCGTTCTCACAACGCTGAGGACCAGTCATTCGAAATGACTTCTCCATGCATTTTATGCATTGGTAAAAGCACTATGATGAAAAGTGTGATATGTTTTCAGGTATCTCCTATACTAATAGAGCCACATGCTCACCGGTTTGCCACATGATGTAGGCCTATGGACTGAACAAGAAACCACCAAAAATTTTAACCAGTCATCGTTCTCACAACACTGAGGACAAGTCATTTGAAATGACTTCTCCATGCATTTTATGCATTGGTAAAAGCACTATGATGAAAAGTGTGATATGTTTTCAGGTATCTCCTATACTAATAGAGCCACATGCTCACCGGTTTGCCACATGATGTAGGCCTATGGACTGAACAAGAAACCACCAAAAATTTTAACCAGTCATCGTTCTCACAACGCTGAGGACCAGTCATTCGAAATGACTTCTCCATGCATTTTATGCATTGGTAAAAGCACTATGATGAAAAGTGTGATATGTTTTCAGTTATCTCCTATACTAAAAGAGCCACATGCTCACCGGTTTGCCACATGATGTAGGCCTATGGACTGAACAAGAAACCACCAAAAATTTTAACCAGTCATCGTTCTCACAACACTGAGGACCAGTCATTCGAAATGACTTCTCCATGCATTTTATGCATTGGTAAAAGCACTATGATGAAAAGTGTGATATGTTTTCAGGTATCTCCTTTACTAATAGAGCCACATGCTCACCGGTTTGCCACATGATGTAGGCCTATGGACTGAACAAGAAACCACCAAAAATTTTAACCAGTCATCGTTCTCACAACACTGAGGACCAGTCATTCGAAATGACTTCTCCATGCATTTTATGCATTGGTAAAAGCACTATGATGAAAAGTGTGATATGTTTTCAGGTATCTCCTATACTAATAGAGCCACATGCTCACCGGTTTGCCACATGATGTAGGCCTATGGACTGAACAAGAAACCACCAAAAATTTTAACCAGTCATCGTTCTCACAACACTGAGGACCAGTCATTCGAAATGACTTCTCCATGCATTTTATGCATTGGTAAAAGCACTATGATGAAAAGTGTGATATGTTTTCAGGTATCTCCTATACTAATAGAGCCACATGCTCACCGGTTTGCCACATGATGTAGGCCTATGGACTGAACAAGAAACCACCAAAAATTTTAACCAGTCATCGTTCTCACAACACTGAGGACCAGTCATTCGAAATGACTTCTCCATGCATTTTATGCATTGGTAAAAGCACTATGATGAAAAGTGTGATATGTTGTCAGGTATCTCCTATACTAATAGAGCCACATGCTCACCGGTTTGCCACATGATGTAGGCCTATGGACTGAACAAGAAACCACCAAAAATTTTAACCAGTCATCGTTCTTACAACACTGAGGACCAGTCATTCGAAATGACTTCTCCATGCATTTTATGCATTGGTAAAAGCACTACTGATGAAAAGTGTGATATGTTTTCAGGTATCTCCTATACTAATAGAGCCACATGCTCACCGGTTTGCCACATGATGTAGGCCTATGGACTGAACAAGAAACCACCAAAAATTTTAACCAGTCATCGTTCTCACAACGCTGAGGGACCAGTCATTCGAAATGACTTCTCCATGCATTTTATGCATTGGTAAAAGCACTATGATGAAAAGTGTGATATGTTTTCAGGTATCTCCTATACTAATAGAGCCACATGCTCACCGGTTTGCCACATGATGTAGGCCTATGGACTGAACAAGAAACCACCAAAAATTTTAACCAGTCATCGTTCTCACAACACTGAGGACCAGTCATTCGAAATGACTTCTCCATGCATTTTATGCATTGGTAAAAGCACTATGATGAAAGTGTGATATGTTTTCAGGTATCTCCTATACTAATAGAGCCACATGCTCACCGGTTTGCCACATGATGTAGGCCTATGGACTGACAAGAAACCACAAAAATTTTAACCAGTCATCGTTCTCACAACACTGAGGGACCAGTCATTCGAAATGACTTCTCCATGCATTTTATGCATTGGTAAAAGCACTATGATGAAAAGTGTGATATGTTTTCAGGTATCTCCTATACTAATAGAGCCACATGCTCACCGGTTTGCCACATGATGTAGGCCTATGGACTGAACCAAGAAACCACCAAAAATTTTAACCAGTCATCGTTCTCACAACACTGAGGACCAGTCATTCGAAATGACTTCTCCATGCATTTTATGCATTGGTAAAAGCACTATGATGAAAAGTGTGATATGTTTTCAGGTATCTCCTATACTAATAGAGCCACAAGCTCACCGGTTTGCCACATGATGTAGGCCTATGGACTGAACAAGAAACCACCAAAAATTTTAACCAGTCATCGTTCTCACAACACTGAGGACCAGTCATTCTAAATGACTTCTCCATGCATTTTATGCATTGGTAAAAGCACTATGATGAAAAGTGTGATATGTTTTCAGGTATCTCCTATCTAATAGAGCCACATGCTCACCGGTTTGCCACATGATGTAGGCCTATGGACTGAACAAGAAACCACCAAAAATTTTAACCAGTCATCGTTCTCACAACACTGAGGACCAGTCATTCGAAATGACTTCTCCATGCATTTTATGCATTGGTAAAAGCACTATGATGAAAAGTGTGATATGTTTTCAGGTATCTCCTATACTAATAGCGCCACATGCTCACCGGTTTGCCACATGATGTAGGCCTATAGGACTGAACAAGAAACCACCAAAAATTTTAACCAGTCATCGTTCTCACAACACTGAGGACCAGTCATTCGAAATGACTTCTCCATGCATTTTATGCATTGGTAAAAGCACTATGATGAAAGATAGTGTGATATGTTTTCAGGTATCTCCTATACTAATAGAGCCACATGCTCACCGGTTTGCCACATGATGTAGGCCTATGGACTGAACAAGAAACCACCAAAAATTTTAACCAGTCATCGTTCTCACAACACTGAGGACCAGTCATTCGAAATGACTTCTCCATGCATTTTATGCATTGGTAAAAGCACTATGATGAAAAGTGTGATATGTTTTCAGGTATCTCCTATACTAATAGAGCCACATGCTCACCGGTTTGCCACATGATGTAGGCCTATGGACTGAACAAGAAACCACCAAAAATTTTAACCAGTCATCGTTCTCACAACACTGAGGACCAGTCATTCGAAATGACTTCTCCATGCATTTTATGCATTGGTAAAAGCACTATGATGAAAAGTGTGATATGTTTTCAGGTATCTCCTATACTAATAGAGCCACATGCTCACCGGTTTGCCACATGATGTAGGCCTATGGACTGAACAAGAAACCACCAAAAATTTTAACCAGTCATCGTTCTCACAACACTGAGGACCAGTCATTCGAAATGACTTCTCCATGCATTTTATGCATTGGTAAAAGCACTATGATGAAAAGTGTGAT